>NW_022196892.1:4429658-4472566 GCF_008632895.1 Mastomys coucha | reverse complement strand
GCTCTCAGAGCCGGAGAGACAGCTCTCAGAGCCGGAGAGACAGCTCTCAGAGCCGGAGAGACAGCTCTGGTGGAGTCAAGGGGTAGCGTTCCTGCCACCAAGCTGGTTTTTCCCAAGCTCTCTCTCACACACCAAATAAATATGAACACAGTAATTTTTTAAAGATTTATTTATTTTATGTATATGCATGCTCTAGCTGTGTGTACACCTGCATTCCAGAAAAGTGCGTCAGATCCCATTACAGATGGTTGTGAGTCACTATATGGCTGCTGCAAACTGAACTCAGGACCTCTACTCAGTGTTCATAACCACTGAACCATCTCTTCAGCCCCGAACATAATAAAATCTTTTGGAAGACATAGAAATTCAGAGAATATTTAAGAATTTTCAATCCTATTAGTCAAAATTAAAGTCTCTTTTTAAAGAATACTGTGCAGTCAAATCTGTGTGTGTGTGTGTGTGTGTGTGTTTGCAGAGGAGGTTGCAGAAGCACTTACATATTGATATACCTGGGTTCACCTGGGTTCACCTCCAATACATAGCCCTCCATCTTATTTTTTTGATCCAGGTCCCTTTCTGAACATGAAAATCACTATTTTGGCTAACTGGCAAGAAAAGTGATTTCCTGGGATCCACTTGTTTCTCAACCTTCTCTTGCCCCAGGCATGTTACAAACTCTGGCTTCTACATAGCTGCTGGAACCTTGAACTCAGGTCCTCATGATAACACAACTGGGCCATCTCCCCAGTGCTAAAACATATATAAGATTTTAGAACAAGAGTGTCTACCATTGAAGAACAGTGTACTTAACTTTTCTTATTAAAGGGGATGATGTGTTAAACAAATATGAGGTTAGATTCAAACCAAGACCACATAAACAGTCAGATGTAAGCAGAATGAGGAAAAACCATTTGGTTTGGGTCAACTCTTAATGTGCCTACACAATACCACAACAAGGGCTAACCCCACTGCTGAGGGAAATTTGCACATCTGCTCTCGCCCAAAGACTCCTAAAGCTTTAAAAGGATTGTCCAGAAACAGGGAGCAAAGACAAGATCCGAAGTGATTCACAGCATACAAACCAATATTTACAGAGATTTCCTTTTGTTTTAAAAAGATTTTATGTATACATGCATATGTATATCTGGGTAGGTACCTGTGAGTTCTGGAACAGAAACTCTGCTCTTCTGCAAGAACAGTTGGTATTCTTAACCACTCAGCCATCTTTCCAGCCCCACAGAGCTTATCTTACTCAAGCTTATGTTATGGTTACAGTGAAGCCTCTAGCTTACTGATCACCTCAGATATTGAAGATGGAGATGATGTTGGTAATAGTGCGGCCATTGTTTTGTGATGAAATCTACCAGATCCTTCCTCAGACAATCTGTACATATCTCTGTTTATAAATGAAGAATAAAGACTCACGAGTGAAGTAACTGGCCCAGGGTAATGTAGCTGCCCAAGGATTTGGATGACTAGCTTGTATTCGAGGTTCTGTATGTCACCATTAGCTGTCCTTAATTACAGGAGGGTTAGAAGCTTAGGTACCTGTACAGAGGTTGGCACCTGGGGGTGGTTGATACCTCCCAAGTCTCCTCGTAAAGATATAATGTCTTCACTTCCCAAAGCAGGAAGTCTAAAATCATCTTGTACTCTGATGCAAAAGTAGAGGGACCCAAATTATCTAACTCCTGCATCAAAAAACCATACCCTAAGATGTAGACATTTGAGTCAGGTAACTGGGGAGCAGAGACACTTGTCTCCAGTCAGCTGGCAAGCAAGCAATAGCACATTAAATTTTTATGCCTGAGCTAGAACCTGTTGATTTGATTTACTTAGACTCAGTCTGGAGGGCAGACTTCATGACTTAGGTTTATGACTTGATCAAATGATGCAGAAAAACAACTGCAAATGCTAAAGGACTGTATCACGCACACTATGGGAAGCCACATTCATGGCAAGACAGCTGACCATACGAGCAGAAAATGTATCATTGGACACAAGGTGAGACAAAGGCTTGAGTTCCAATTGTTCACAAAAAGGTCGAGTCACATGTCCAAGATAAATACTACACTCTACACCCTGAGACAGCTTGTCGAAGAGGGCTCCCACTGTCTGCAAAGCAACAGGATCTGCTGGGAACAAGGCTGACATGCCAAATTCAGGGTACATTCTAGAGCAGAAAGGCAAGGAGCAAGTAAAGCAGAGCAAATGAAGATGGTTGCAACTCAGGAGAAAGAATGTGAAGTGGCAGGAGGTGCGACTGGAGCTGATGCCTCAGGACAGGGTGCCTGGAGAGGAACCCTCCGCTGCTCCCTGGTAACTGTCTAAAGGTAAGCAGTACCTTTTTCCTGGCAACAGGAAAGCCCTGAACAAAAGCGGCAACATGGCCGAGAAAGGTGCAGAGCGTAAGTGTGTGGCATGTCTGCTTTTCTACACCTGTGAGGAATAAGGGTCCCTGATCAAACACGGAGGTCAACGTGGTGTGAGTGAGAAGAGTAAACACAAATATTATGGTTAAAATAACGCAAGACTGCAGCTAATCATGGTCATGGGCAATGCTTGCGTCTATATACATATGGTCTCTGTGGGGTGGTTTTTGGTGGCAGCAGTGTACCAAGCCTGCCTGGCAGCAATGGTAATATTTAAAGAAATGCCTGGGCTTCTCTAAACACCATGCTATGAAAAAAAGGACTCTGAGAAATTACAATTTCACTAGGACGCTCTTGCTGAAGAAGAAAAGACTGAAGCCCAGGAGCAGCCAAGGAAAGTAGTTCTCTCATAGAGAAAGATTTACTTTTCTGAGTTATAGATAGGAGAGAGCCATTAGCCGGTTCCAGGCCACTGAAGATGGACCTTCCCCTTCGAGGTCACCTTAGGACTCCATCTCATGATTCCCTATGTATCTTTTCTGAGATCCAAACAACAGAAGAAAGGAAAGACAATGCAGAGCTTGCTGCAAGGGGCATTATAGAAGAGCTACTTCCCTTGGTCAAAAGCACAGAATCTTAAGTTCTCTCTTAGGATAGAGATATGGCTGCTCCTAACTCAGAGAAACCTGCCTATTGCTGCCTAGCAAGTGCTGGGATTAAAGGTGAGCATTCTTACCTCTAGCATCACAACATCATTAAAGATATAGCGTATTATCAATCTATTATCTAGCTATCCCTAGATGGAACAAGCCCACTTCAAGATGGCAAAACTGAATATACATTTTAAATAGCCCAAGGTAAAAGTATTGTAGCATACAGGTCAGTTTTTCATTTTACACTTTAAGCTTGCCTAGCAAAAACAGTTTAGAAATGTGCTAAGCATTTAATACAATGTCCTCAGCCATTATGAAGACGTGTATACTACATCCAGGAATTGAGTATTTCTTCAGTCTCGGTTTCCAGAATTAATATTTGAAAGCATCAGATCCCAAATTCAAAAACTAAGCTAACAATTAACATTTCAATTAGTATTAAAGAGAAGACTGCCAAAGGGAAAGTCTAGCAAAACCTACCTTCCCCTTTTGGAGTGCGAGTGGGAGGCACTCAATTAAAATTCTACCTAAGTCCTGCCATTTTAGCTGGCTTGAAAACCAGGTCCAGGTGCTGGTGAGAGGGCCCAGTGACTAAGAGTATTACTCCTGAGTCCCAGGTTAAGTTCCCAACACTTACATGATAGCTTACAGCCATGCACATTTCTAGTGCAAAGGGACCCTTCACCCTCTTTTGGCCTTCAAATGCACCAGGCATACATACAGTATACATACATGCATGCAGGAAAAAGCACTCATACACATAAAATAATAATAAATATTTAAATCACATGTACAATAAAGTAATTGCTCTTAAGAAAAACACTTTATGGTTATTGTGTTTTTCTATCAAAGGTGGCTACGTGACCATGTACACATTCCTTTGATATACCTCGGCCTTGTAAAATTTTCATGCAAAGGAATTAAAAATGTCTAAACTCTTCAACCTGCTAAACTTTTTCTTTAAGTCTAGGCCTCGCTGCATTCCTGGGAACTCCTAGAGTGTCCAGCCCCTGCCCCTCTGCTTCTTTCCCTTCTACAGCATTTCAAATCCCCCAATCAGGGTAGACTCCTAGGCTGAACTCTGGCCTTGAGGAACAGCTAAGCTTTCCCCTGTGCATGCATGCGCGCACACACACACAGACACACACACACACACACACACACACACACACACACACACACACTCCTAAGCATGAAGGAAAAGGCAAGCCAATTACAATTTTCAGTGGGGTCAACAGAAGATTCTCATTCAGTTAATTCAGGACCACGAAGTATACAGATTTTTTGTTATTTTTATTTGTTTTGCTTTTGTTTGCCCTGTGGTACCACAGTACTAAAGACATCATGTTTTCATGGGTACACAAACAAACTAGAAATCTCCTCAGCATTCTTGTTTCCCCATCTCATGGTTGAACAGAAATAACATGGCTCATGGAGCCCCCAATCCTTCCCACAACATGACAGATGTCTCCAACAGTTCAAGAGAACTTTAAATTTGTTTTTAAATTGACAAAGGCTGTCCTACAAATGGCACTGTGGCTCAGTCAATTTACATCACTAGACAATCTAGGAAGCCAAATAGCATAGTCTAAATAAATCAGATCATGATCCTTCCTACAGCTGACCAGCCCCGCGAGGGAGGATTAAAATATACAGGTCCATTGACTAAACCATACCCTTCCCAAAGTCCTGACAGCAGCAATGGCAAAGCCTTGTCTCCCCGATGCCTGCAGTCACTGACCTGGAGTTATGTTCAGGTTCCCAATGCCTTGGAGAGATCTCTTTTGCTAACACCAACATGGTCACTGTGTTCTTCTATTTAAAAATAATAGCTCATTTTCATTTTCCATTCATCAGCTGATGGACATTTATACTGTTTCTACTTCCTGGCTACAGTGAATGGAGCACCAAATGAACATGGATAAGCGTGCAGAGTCCTTTGGGAATGTGAGTGGCATAGCCTCAGCTATGCCAGATTTTTTATGGAATCAGCACATGAATTATCATAGTGGCCGCAGCACTTTGCATGTCCATCAGCCATAAGGGAGCACTCCACAGGCCCACAGGAGCACTCCACAGGCCCACAGGAGCACTCCACAGGCCCACAGCAGTATCTACTGTCTTTTACTTCTGTGATCTTGGCCATTCTGATGATGGTAAAAATAAAATAAAATTTCAAAATAGTTTTAATCAGCATTCCCCGAGAGCTAAGGATGCTGAACATTTTTTAGAAAAATGTTCCTCAGCCACTTATATTTTATTTTTTGAGAGCTCTTTGGTTACTTCTTATGTTCATTTTATTGAGTTCTTTGTATAGTCGACACACAAACTCTCTTTCAGATATATAGTTGATAAGGATTTCTTCCACCAGAGGCTGCCTGCCTTTGGATAGGATGGCACCCGCTGCCTTACAGAAGCTCTGAGTTTCATGGGGTCCCTTTTCTCATTTATTGGTCTTAATGCCTAGAATACTAGGGTGCTGTTCAGAAAGTCTTTTCCTGTGCCTACAAGTTCAAGTATGTCCCTTAGTTTCTTCCTCTATCAGGAGGGTATCAGGAATTATTTAATGTCCAATCTCACCCATTTGTGAATAATAAATTATTCACACGTTAGTAAAAATAAAGTTTGTAGGGAAATGGATAAAACAGAAAACAGTCACCCCAAGTGAGGTAATGATCCAGAAAGACAAACATCTCCTGGTTCCTCTCCTATGTTCATGTTGGCATTGACTCTTTAGATATGGGCGCTTCATTTGGATGCCCAGAGAAGTTAGCAAAGTAGTAAGGGTCATGAGGGTGGAGGGGAGCTCTCAAGGGATTAGGCAACACACATCAGCAAATAAAGCAAATAAAAACCCAACTACAAAGAATGTATTCTCTCTCTTTAAGTTGTGGCCAATAGTGTACCATGGACAAACTTAACATTGAACACTGTTGCCAGTGTTCTAGGTGAGCCTCTAGAACTTCAGTAATAGGGTCCACATACTTGAGTCATTATATGTGGAGCAATCAGTTGGGATTCTTCATCCCTATTGGCTGTCATAGTGCCGGGACATGCTCTGTGTTCACCACCAGAGGGAAGACAACAGTCATCAATCTTACCCATCTGTGAGCCCTCAGAGCTATCATGAATGACGGGTCTGACAAGAAATCCCCACTGGTCCAACAGTGGCAAAAAGGTTATGGAAGTCACCGAACAATTTCTCATTAGATCTAAGACTCAATCATCAGGTCAGAATCCATAGTTTGCACTATTAATGGAACCAAGGAGCTGAAGCTTCATAAGCCCTGTGGAAGAAACTACTGTAATCCTACTAAAAGACACAGTATTAGAATGACTCCTAAAAGTTCACTGCTTGTTGTAGGTAGTACGTGCCTGAACCCTCACTAGAGAAGCTTCCTCTTGCAGTAAGATAGTAATTAACACGGGACCTAAGGCCATCCTGGTGCCGAGAACAAGACACTGTGGAGTGATTACCTCTAACCTACCATACTCCCCTACACGAGGCTCAGGCATCATCTCAGAAGACAGAGTGCAAAGATTCTGAGTTAGAGGAGGTGGAATGCTTCAAGGAAACAGTCCGTTCCAGAACCTAGGGCACACAAACTCATAGTGACTGGGGTAGCATACACAAAAAATGGGTAATCTCAATCCAGACACGTGAGTGGGTGGTGGAGCGGGGCTGGAAGGAGAGGTGAGAATGACATACTGCCCCTAGCTGAGGAAGTACTAAAATTTGATATGGAGGTGGTGGGGGAGAAGGAGGTCAGGTTTTTTTTTTCCCTACCGGTGTGACCTCTGGTAGGTCAGCTCCACAAGGCAGGATTCATACTGGAGAGAAGTATGTTAACTCATACTGAATTTAAGTAGGTTTTTTTTTTGGGGGGTGGGGTGGGGTGGAGGGCAGTGGCACAGTAAGTTGGATGTGAACCAGGCAGGGATAGATATGAGAGGAGTAAAACAAACATGCTCAAAATATATTGTGTGACGTTATCAAAGATTTAATGAGACTTGAAAGCAAACAATGCAAACAGGTGAACACAACAAAAGACAAAACAAAGCCAGTCACCTAATTGCAGCAGCCAACACTGGCTCAAAAGAAACCCAACTCATTCAAAAGAGCCCAAGAACAAATAGGAAGGCAATGGCCAAGCTGCAGGATCAGGGAGAATCTTAAAGAATTCAAAATGGAGGCTAAGCACTCGTATTTACTGCCTTACCAAATATTGTTTTTTTTGTTTTGTTTTAAGCAGCTGATGTCTCCTGAAGTGGGGGAGATTGAAAAAACATGTTCCTGGAAGAAAATAATTCCAGCACCTATTGAGACTTTCCAGTGTTTCTTCTCCACCTGGGGTCAATTTGTGCATGTGGCCGACTCCCCAAAATGTATCTTTTGTCCAACCATGGTTGCAATGGTTCTTATTGGACTCAGCGTCAGCCACACATCTTTCAAAGTTGATTAGGAGTCAAATTAATAGTAAGGAACAGAAAAGGGAGGTCATATGTGCAAATCCCTACCAACCTGGCTCGTGGGGTGTGACCCCAGGTCCAGTAATGATAACATACTGTAGCTATCTACGTCATGTCTCTGGAAGTCATTGCTGCCCCTTGTACCGACCTCTAAGACAAAATGACCTGAGAACAGGGTAACCCTTTCTATGATGCATTACTTTCTCTACGGTAATTGGGAATTCATTTGTCATAGCCAATACTGTTCATATCAGAACTTGAATGTGAAGCACAGTATCAAGTTACAATGTGGTTCTGAATTTGTGGGACCAGGAGGAAATAGAGCAGCATACATGACCTACTCATCACACAGATGAGAATAAAATGCTTTATTGACAATGGCAAGGCCAGTGTGGTGGCAAGCATCTTTTTGTTTGTTTGTTTTTCAAGACAGTGTTTCTCTGTGTAGCCCTGGCTGTCCTATAACTCACTCGGTAGACCAGGCTGGCCTTGAACTCAGAAATCTGCCTGTCTCTGCCTCCCAAGTGCTGGGATTAAAGGCGTGCACCACCACTGCCCAGCATGGCAAGCATCTTTAATTCCAGTACTGAAGAAGCAGACAGATCTCTGAGTTGGAGGTTAACCTTGTCTACAGAGCTAGTTTTAGCAGAGCCAGGGCTACATAGAGAAATTCTGCCTCAAAAAAACCACAAAATAGCCGGGCGGTGGTGATGCATGCCTTTAATCCCAGCACGTGGGAGGCAGAGGTAGAGGCAGGCAGATTTCTGAGTTCAAGGCTAGCCTGGGCTACAGAGTGAGTTCCAGGACATCCAGGGCTACACAGACAAACCCTGTCTCGAAAAACCAAAACCAAACCAAAACCAAAACCAAAAACAAAAACAAAAAAAACAAAACAAAACAAAAAAACAAAACAAAACAAAACAAAAAACCACACACAAAAAAAATAAAAATGAATTAAAAAAAAAAAAGAAAAGAAAAAACCCTGACAGATGCCAGCCCTAGTGATGGATGTGCTGAGACCATGGAAACAGTATTGAGTGACAGCTGGAGGAAGCATAGGATAGAGTGGGGATGCCATAATGCTTATAAATGGACGGTTTTCCCCATGTCCTTACAAGGGATGCTGGGCAGTCTTGTTTACAACTCTCATATTCTTCAAATAAACACCCGCTTTTCTTAAAGAAACGGTGATAGACGATATCCAGTTCTTACCAGTAAATGGTCCTTGACTGATACAATGAGCGTTTGGAGGGTATTTAGATAAGAGAAACTTGGTGAGCTCCAATTTAACAAGTAATTATTAACTGCATATTCTGTGTTCGACAGAGTGAAATGATGAGGAGATTCAACTCAGACTTGGCCATCCAGCAGGGAAGCTGGTCATAAAGGTAACTTATGTGAGGCAGACTCATAAAAGAGCAAATGAGCACACCCATAGCTTTGAAAGCACACAAAACTGGGGGGTTAGTGCACACTAAGAGAATTAATCCTTTTGTAGAAAAGGCAAATGTTGACCCACATCTCTTCTCAAATAAAGGCAAAAAAAATCATTTATTACTATTATTTTATCCTACGCAGAAAACTTTCCTGAATATTTGCAAGCAGCCCAAGTTCAGGCAGAAATTAAAATGATCAACAACAGCAGATTGTTAGGAGATGGAAATGTGTCAAACCAAACAGCAAACTACACCAAGGTCATTACACCTCTTTCCCCTACAACAAACTACAAAAAGAAGGTAACAGGCACAGACTCTTCACTGGCTATAGATTGCTGCTCTCCAGTTAGTGAAGGCTTGCTCAAACTACCTCACTGCTATTCCCTTGGCACAGAGACTGTAGTGAGGTTTTCAGGTAGGAGGAAATGCCTTGTGCCAAACTGGCTTCATAGAATCACTTAAATAGAATTGGAAGAGAACACGGACTGGGTGTGTGTGTGTGTGTGTGTCTCAGCCAACAGACTACCTGCTTATCTCATGGAGCTTTGGGTTCCATTGGAAGCTTTACAAAGCAGGTATGGTAGTGTGTGCCTATAATCCTAGCACTCAGGAGAAGGCTGGAAAATCACAAGTCCAATCGTCTTTGACTACATAGTGAGTTCCTGGCTAGCTTTGGCTCCATGAGAACCCATCTAATAAATGTGTGTGTGTGTGTGTGTGTGTGTGTGTGTGTGTGTGTGTGTGTGTGTGTGTGGGCGCACATGCGTGGTTGGTGAGGGAGTATGGATCTATGAGCGGGTGTGTATGAGCTGACACTTTCTATGTAAATAATCAGTGACGTGACAAGTACAAAATCAAGCGGCTGTGAAGTTTTCAAGTCTCCAAGTCTGCCCCCAGTGCTGTCTGTCCTTCCTCCAGCAAAGCTGCACTACCCCACTACTGCACCATGTGTGCAATGCCCAAGCCTTTGAGAGAAAACAGGGGCAAGGAAGAAAAGGAGGAGCTCTTTGCATGCCGGTTTCAGGTGCGAAAGAAATTAAGCTAAAAATGCCTGAGGCTTCCAAGATCCAATTCTAGACCAGTCACTTCAGAACTATGTGGGATGAATTCCTTCCACATCAGGGACAGGGATGCTGCTCAAAGACAATAGACCTGAGGGAGGAGAGAAGACATCACAAGTCCCATAATTGCTCTGGTGGAGGGGCCAGAACTGGTAATTACTGACACCAGAAAACCTATGTTTGGTGATTACACGTATGCCTGCCCTCCACACAGATGCTGCATCCGAGTGCATAAATCTGGGGAGCATGCCACACAGCACACTGCCTCATTCACCTAGAACCGTGCCGCCAAGGAAAAGGAGCAGATGGCAAGTGAGAAAGAAATATTGATCACCATGAATAATTTTTACTAAAAAGCATATAAAAATGAGATTTTTAAAATATTTCAAAATAATTTATTCACTGTGGTCTCACTGTTTTACATTTCTGTTTATAAATATTTACAATGCACTACCTTCATAAAATAATTATTATTCAGTGTTCACAGTAAAGAGAAAGGCATCAGAGACCGACTGTTTGTGTGTATATCCCTCGACTAATCTGTGTGACAATATTTTAATTTAGCATTAATTCTCAACTGTTCCCTGTTAAACATACACTGCTTTATTTGCTCTCTTTGTCAGGTGATATTTAAAGACAGCAACACGTATCACAGTGCCAGTTTTTATTTGTAGTGATTTAGTGATATGAGGGAGAGACTTTAAGTTAATATTCATATGAAATATTAACACGTCTTCAACTCAACTTTCTGTTAACAACAAGCAATGCTCAAAATGAAAATCATGATAAAACAGAACCCATGTTCATTGATGAGCACAATTAAAAAGGTGAGAGACACGCTGTGGTCCTATTCTAGGATCAAAACCTTAGACAAATACCCAATCGAAGAGAGACTCCTCCTGGACGTCACTGTCTGTCCAAAGAGAAATGACAAGAAAACCAGAGTGACTCTTGAGAAAGTGCCTCTCTGCTCTGGGCAAGTAGAACTCTCAACATATGCCCCTAGGAAGACACAGGAAGCGCATTTATCTCAACATATCAGTACAATCCTCCCTCAATGTCAACAATGAGCGCTGAACCTTATGCATAGTTCTCTAAATCAAACCCCAAGCCCTAAACTTTTTGTTTTCCAAAAGGCAGATGCTCACTATGTTGCCTAGGCTAGCCTTGAACTTCTAGGCTCAAGCCATCCTCCTTCCAAGTAGTTGTAGCTCCCAAGTGCACACACACTACCTAGCTTAGAACAATCCTATCTAGTTTTTCTTTCCTTATTTCTCTTCAGTCTCCTTACATTTAACCTCTCAGTTTAGCAACTGCTGTATCTATGAAGTTCCATGTTGGCTGGAATTTAGAACAGGAATTAGGAGACAGTCTTTTTAGACATTTTTGTCCCATGAATCATAGTGGTTGAGAGACAACAGTACTATGATGACTCAGATGGAAGGTTCTGGGATGATTCTGCATACAGTTGGAATATTAATCACTCTGTCTCATGCCTTTCTTCCTGTATAATAAACATCAGTATGTCTTGAGGATGTGCAGAGGTGTATGTGCATAGTAGTGGAGTGGGCAATGAAGTGACATACTGCACATTAGTAATTAATGCAGTGAAAATTAAAATTAATTTCTTAGTCCAGTTTGGAGGATGGCGAATCATAGATCTACTGGAAAAAATAGAAATATAATACAGCTCACATATAGACCATTCTGTCTTTCAGTAATCACATTAATTTGTTCCTGTGCTCTTTCCTTTCTGGGTTTACATAAGGACACAGTCACCAGAAATAATGAACTTGACAATCCAATGTCTAACTAGGGACTTCTGCTCTTTAACAAGCACAACATATCTTATCATTTTCCCTGTTTGGGGCATGACAGAAAAAATAAGAATTCCTGAACACTTTATGGCGATAAGAAAAAACTGGTTTCTTATTTTATTTCAACACTATTAAAATCATCTCTTGTTAAAGTATAACTCTCTAAAGTCTAGCTGAATACACACATGGATGTGTGTGTGACTCTGGATCCTGTTATTTCAGTGAAACTGACACATAATATACATCTTTAGCTCCCCAGGGTACATAGTATGATAATTGCCCAGCTCACTCCTCTGCCAAAGTAGATTTAAGAAAAGGATATTTTTAATAATGGGGAACTGTGGGGCAATATGACACTTCATTACAGCTGAGCAAGCAAGGTTCTAGGCAGATTCTGGAGTTGTTTGGCAAACAGTCTTACATATAAATAGACGTTAGCCATACAAGTACATCTGGGCCATTCCATGCTTGATGCCCTATTCACACGCAATTATCGAATGTTCAAAACTTCTTCCTAACCATTCTGCAGTACAGCATGGCATTGCAGGTTATAAATACTGCTTTTCAATTAAAGAGAGTTTGAATGTACCTATTGTCATTAGCTAACAGTGTTCATCACTCTCGGGGACTCCTTGAGCATTAAAATTCAATTTATGTAACATTTACTTCCCATAAGGCGCTGGGGGGAGGGATCATTAACCATTTCCATTTTCAAAGATCTAGCATCTTTCTACTGGGTCAAAAAATAAATAAACATTTGGCCTTGGAAATGAAGACTGAACACAGACTGAAGCAGATTAACACTCAAGGATATGACATACCGCACCCAGCTCCTCAAAGACCATACAGCCATGTCCAGCTTAAACCTCAGTTCAAATCTGAGAGCCAACGTGGGGGCTAATGTTAGATTAATGGCTGAGGGAGAACATTCTGTAAGGTCATTAAATGAGAGAACTCAATGACTGTAACACCAGTTAATTCCACCCCAGGATTATTAGGAGTTAGCCCACTTCCTCAGCAGATGCTGCTGTTGTTCAGGTTAAGTCAGAAGTATATAATTTCCTCTTTCCGAACTGGCTGCTCTCCCACATCTCTTTTCCACCCGATGTGTTACGTTCTTCATCCCAAGTCTCCCTGATATGTTTTTGTTAGGACCTCTGATCTTTCTTTTTTTAATGCCACTGGATTCTCATAATTTCACCTCTAAATATTCCCAGGGGCCAATGCTGTCATTCAGCTCAAAGAAGAATAAGGAATGCAGTTTGGGGTCTTATAAAGAACAAAGGAAAGCTTCTGACCTGTGCTGTAACCTGGAAAACCTTCACCTTAATTTCTCCCTTCTTTTCTCTTAAATCCAGCCCTTCCCCCCCCCCCCATCTTGGGGTTTTCAGAGCTGAATAGACGCTCTGAATCTCCTCACCCTCCACTACTTACTTCATTAAGTAGGATAGCTCCACAGGCCAACCCCGTCTTCATTTCTCATCTTATCTTCTACAGATCATCAAGGCGATGTGAGCAGACAGTATTTACAGCTTTTCTGAGCCTCACAGCCTGAGAGCCCGGGATTCACCACTCCTGCCTGCCCAGATTCTGCTCACACCTCTCTCACCTGTGAAAAAGCATGCGCTCTGGAGTTCTTGGCTTCCTGGTATCTCAGCATAGAAGTTTCTAAGCAATGACTTTGGCCCAAGAGAGGCTGCAAGGAACCTCTATGTACACTCAAACCTCAACACTAAGCCAGGGCAGCTGGGCACAGGTGGTATTCATGTGGGGTCAGGTGGGAGGGGCAGCTGGGCACAGGTGGTATTCATGTGCTAAGGTCAATACATAGAAGAAAATCAAGCACCATATAAGCAAATCCTTCATTAACGGTCTCCTCTCCTGCTTTCCAGCTCTATCCTCTGTCTAACGACTACTCTATGCGCAAGCTGGCTTGCAGCATGGCCACATGAATGAAAGGACTTGGTCTAAAGTCTAGAAATGCTTGAAAGGGTGACAGCAGTGTGCCCAGGCTGCAGCATCTAGCAGAGCAGCAGGGCCTACCATCAACCCTTGGTATTTTTCTGAGCATGCATGCTTCAGAGAAAAGCACTAAAAAGACCTCCCCATGAGCAGCAGGGGAAGGGGGTCTGCCTGTGGAAGAGTATCCCCTGAGCCACAAAAGTACCATTGTCTGGGGTAGGGGCAGATTCGCCAATAAAATAGGTCTGGTGAACTCAGTTCAAAAAATAATGATGAAAAGCAACAAGAGAACCCTCATTTAGCATACTATACCAGAAGGCAAAGAGATCCTGTGATGACATGAGGAGAGACAAAAAGCTTGCTTGATTCATCAGAGTTGGTCAGACTGGAGGGGTGGATCATTATTTCAAGGTTGGTCAGAGGGCCTTGGTCACAGGAAGTCATTGCTTTGGGAAAAGGTGGCGCAAGTCTTGCCTGAAGGTTTCTGTCCATCAGGCCATTGTTTCTGGAATCCAAAGTGAATACAGGAGAAAAGGGGCCAAGGAGACAGATGCAAGATGAATGCAGAGGCCCTTCTTAACTGAGCTTATCTGCCCACTGTGCATTTGCAGGCTAAAGTGAAGAATAAGTGCTTTTGGCAAAAGCAGATTATGTCACACAACCACTGCCACAGTGAAACATATGTGATACTGACGGACCCTCAATGTGCCCCTAAGAGTGTTGCTTGGTCTACAGAGAAGTGCCTGCCCTCAATGGCACTGCTGTGAAGGGTTCCTTGCAAGAAAGTCACTCTAAGGGACAAAGGCCACAATAGCAAGAGAGCTCCTCTCTTCCTTTTCTCTTCCTTTTTGGGCCAGAATGGCACAATCTCTTTTTCTCTAGTACTGTCTCTTTTGAAGTGGAGCAGGCTATGGGGGATAGCAGCCAGGCTTGAGCCTTATCGAGAGCTCTACCCACTACCTGCTTCCTGGCTTAAGAAAAGGACTGAAGGTGAGTTTCTTCCCTAGGCTGGCACTTGGGAAAACAAGATAGGGAGGGGGGTTAAGAGGTCCCATGGACTGACTTAGGGGAATCTATGGCTTGCAGAAATGATAGGCCAGGTCCTTAAGGAGTGTGTCCTGAGATGCCAGAGCCAGTGAAAGGTCTTTGTGTGTGTCACTCTGTTTTGTTTTGCCTTAAAAGGTTACTAACCCAAGAACACATCTGTTTCTAAGAGATACTTCAGATCTTTCTGTAGATACCAGGAGAATGACAAAAGAGGAATTGGAAAGAGATTCTGAGACAAGAGATTGCTATTGGATGACGGCCGTAAATATGGAGAGAAAGAGTGGATACAAGGCTCAGTATAACACAGTGAGTGGAGCTGGTGAGATGGCTCAGCGGGTAAGAGCACTGACTGCTCTTCTGAAGGTCCTGAGTTTCAAATCCCAGAAACCACATGGTGGTTCACAACCATCTGTAATGAGATCTGATGGCCTCTTCTGGTGGGTCTGAAGTCAGCTACAGTGTACTTAATTATAATAATAAATAAATCTTTAAAGGAAAAGCACAGTAGCAAGGTTATAAGACAGGGAGAGGATTGTGGCTAATGGCATTGAACTCTGAGTGACTCAAAGGAACTGGAAAGAGTAGAAAGTGAATTGGTGGGGGGTGGGGTGGGGCTAAGGAAGCAGAAAACAAGGAGAGACATATCAATCTCACCTTTAAGGTGCTCTGAGAACCCCACTGCCAAGCAGAAAGTAGGCTGTCCAGTTTTAAACCAAAAAAGGGAGATCTCGGCTATAAACGATCATTTCAGAGTGATCTGAGGACAGATAGTATTTTAACTTTTATCAGGGTGCTAGGGAGATCATACAAAGAGAGGCAGCTTCCAGATGGCGCACGGAAGAATTTCTACTGCTAACAAATTTAATGAAAGACAGTAACTCAAGCTTTTCTCCTCGTCTCTGGCTTTGATGTGGTTAAAATGGTGGATTCTTACTCCCAGATCACAAACCTCCAAAGACCCTTCTTCAGTGCTTAAGCACAGAAGCAAAACCGCCCATCAAACCTTCAGATTCCTATCTCAGAGGCCAGGTGCCCAGCTGCAGTAGGCACTAGGCAGTGGCTCTCTGGGACTTTAGACATGCAGAGTGTACCAGTCCTCCTCAGCATACACTGATTATGCATCTCAGTGGGAACCTCTGTGGGAGTCAAGTCTACCACAACTGATTTGAAATGGGCTTTTTACTACCATTCAGATGAAAAAGGGCTTCACAGATTCACATGACTCCAGTAGCACACATCCATTATGGACTGTGCACACCAACCTCAGTCACTAGCCTCCTTTTACTATCAGGAAGAAAGCTTTACACATTACCTGCATATTTTCTGTAAACCTCATCCAAAGTCGATTAGAGATGATCTTTATAAATTTATGTAAAGATACAGATAGTCTGACATACATGAAAGAACTGTGGCTTTTAAGCACATTGTCTAAAGAGTAGGGGATCAAATGACTGCAATTAAGACTACTAATGCATACAATAGAAGCAAGACACTAGGTCTAATTAGAAAGAATATCCCACTTTCTAACGCTTCCAATAGAAAATGCAGAACACATGAATCAGAAGCATAGGCTGGAAGTATGGCTTAATAGTAAAACACCTGCCTGCCTGCCTGCTGCCTGCCTGCCTGCCTGCCTGCCTGCCTGCCTGCCTGCCTGCCTGCTGCCTGCCTACCTAGCATGCAAGGCCTTGGCATCTGACCATAGCTCACCTGAGACACACATACCACAAAAGGAAGCTCTTGTCATTTCCAATTAGAGTAACCAAGAGAAAAGGCTCAACTAGGAGAGAAGACTCTTCTCCAATGTGAGCAAGATTACTGGGAGCAACTCTAAAGACAGTCTGAGCATCCCTGCAGGCAGCCCAGCACATGGAGTGAGCACCATCGCATTTGACACTGGCAACAGTCTTTCAGAGCTGGGCAGACACCCTTGGCCTCCTGCACTCCAAAAGAAAATTATTATTAATTCCTTTTAGCTTAGTTCCAAATTCCTGCTGGAAATTCTGCAAATACAGTGGATAGGAAGGGAGCGACAGAATAGTGCAGAGGCTCCCCCTGGCTCATCTACACAGGAAGAACCTATCCCCATCACACAGCCTCCAAGATTTAGTCCAGGAATTCAGATCTGCAGCAGAAGAATGCACAAATCCAGCAAGCCATGCGGCAACTCAGCTCTCTTCCCAGTTTTGACTCCTTATATTAATAATTTAAAACTAAGGATCTAAAAATAACCACTTCTACGTTTCCTGTGGCAGGCATAAATATGGTAAAATAATTAAGGGGCTTGAATCAGCCAGTTCAGCTAAGAGTCAAGACTTCCTAGGTAAACGAAGACTTCTTCATGTAGTTACCAAAGGCAAAAAGAAGGGAGAGACAACCTTCCCATAATATAGCCCCTCAAAACACAGAGCCAATAATTTTATTTTATTTCTTAAATAGTAATACAAACCACTTACGGCATGGTTGCTGCTCCTGAGGTTTGACTTGAGGCTTGGGTACAGAGAGAAATCTCACTACCGTTTAGACTCTTCCTTTTAGCGTTGGCTTTACTGTACATCTACTGTATGAAAGCAGAGACCCAAAGCCATTGAGTAAGGCTGGAGCTACAGGAACTTCCTCAGTCAAATGCTCAGAGATGAAATCAGACACATAGGCAAAACTGGGGAAGCTTGAGAGGCAGGAAGATGGCAGCAAGGTGACGAGGGAAGAGGGGCTGGAGTTCAGAGGGCAGAGGAAGCAGGGCAGCCATCTACAGGAACAGGCTCGGAAAGCGGCCTGCAGTCCGCGCAAGCTGAGTCTGTACTCATTCAGCTTCCCTAGTTTTAAAAGACTGCTAGCTCAGAGATTTCTCTGCAGGAAGGATCTGATCACCTCTGCTGTGCTTCCCACATCATTGGAACTATAGCCCTCTTGTATCCACAGGTTTCACATTCGCAGAAACCGGCATCTGGGCCTGGAAGTGTGAGGACCTGGATTTGAATCCTCAGGACTGCTGAAAAGCCAGGAGCAAGGCTGAGATCAAAGTACCCACAAAGACTCACTCACAGGTAGCTAGCCTGGGCTAAGCAGCAGTGAAGGAGAACAGACCCTGTCTGAAAACAAAGTTGAACAAAAAAGCCCAGCACTTCAGGTTGCCTTCCAAACACACACTATGGCACTTAGGTGCCCACACTCGACAGAAGAACAGGGTCGTCCTTGTCAGTTCTCCTTAGTCAGCTACAAAACAACTATCTACAAAGTCTTTGCATTGTATTAACAGTCATAAGTCATCTAGAAAAATTATTAATAAGGGAGAGGATGTGTCTATATGCATACTTGCGTATTCTTGCAGTTGGCATCCACAGGAGGGCCTATAACCAGCTCTACCTGGGTACCAAGGGATATTAAAGATATTGGCAGAAACACAGAGGGAAAAGAAAACCAATGAAGAGCAAAGAAGAATGCAGAACACATCCCAAAGATTTTGTTTTGGTACCATTAGAAAAAGCAGGGATGTATATTGGAAGGCCAAAATGGTTGCCTGTACTAGGTGGGTCACTGAATCCTAATCTCCAGCGGCCGTCTTGTAGATATGGAGGAATGTCACCAAGCATGTGTTTCGTATTTTGTTGCATCGTACACTGCAACTAATAAGCCAAGGAATCGACATATATTAGGTGCGTGTACTCTTTCTAAAAACCACAAACTAAGAATGATAAATTATCAATATAGTTTAGTATATGCTAATTTTACTAAAGTCTTTTGTTATGTGTATGTAGGGAAGTCATAGGGATTATAAATTCAATTTGAGTAAAGTTTAAGACCATATATTTTATGATAAAGGGCCTTTAACTTAAGATGGCCAAAGCGCTGATATTATATATTTGCTGTAAAGAGAATTATAAGAGTTTTATTTTTCTGATATTAAAAGTTACTTAATAAAGACTTGTTTCCATTAATTTGAAAAAAAAATATTTTTTTTTAAAAAAAGTTAGGTTAAATGCCCCAGTCAAAGGTACAAACACACCTTTACCTTAAAAAAAACAAAAACAAAAAACAAAAACGATAATGCCCCAGAGATTTCTGCCCATGAAGCAGGGACAGCATTACCCTGGGCCTGGTGATGGGTATAAAGGGCCCCACAGACCCTTCCTGAATGGTTATGTCCCTCCCAAATAAGTCTGCCCCCAACAGGAAACAGTGTATTGTCTTTATTTCCCTATCCTTCCATTTAAAGCCATCCCTGTTTGGTTTTCAATGCCCTTGCCATCTGCCACTTTCACCCCACCCCAGCTTTGATTTTTGTTCATTTGCTGTTTAATAATTAATCTGGTCATACTCTAAAAAATGAAATCTCTTAGGGGACTCAAGCCACTGGCGAGACCATTAAAACTCTTCATATGGAACAGTCCCATGGAGGTTTTGGTATACATACATATATATATACACATATGTATATATTGCTAAATGCCTCTTCCTCTCTTTGGAGTATAAGCTGCATCTCTGATAGTGAAAGAGAAATGCGTTCTCTCTTCCTGACAGCTATATTCCCACTGTGACAAAGATAATCATAGACATTAACTGTGGTAACACGCTATTAGATCACCAACTCCTTGCTTCTTCCAGGGAGGGCTAAGACTTAAAATAACGCTGTCTCATGGCCACATTCTCAGAAGTAAATACATTAACTCTCCCACTCCCAATTAACAAAAAGGCTTCCGCACACCTAGGCTGAAGCCCTCGGTGCCAGATGAAAATACCGAATAGCTACACCACAGGCCGCCCATTCAGAGGCACTCAACCCCTCTCTACCCTTTCTCTCTCAGCAAACCTCATCTCCTGTTCCCTTGATTGCATTTCCCAGAATCAGTCCACCCCTCTGCCCTTTGCTGTAGCTATAGCAACCAACCACTCCATATCTGGAGAACATTCCTCCGCAATAGAGCCCCAACACAGTATAAAAATGCTGGAGCTTCCAAGACAAAAACGATTACAGACATTCTGTGCCCTACTGAACTCCCAGTACCTAGAACAACATCTGGATAGTAGGTGCTCATTTAGTCATCGCTGAAAGGACAGGTGAATGAATGGATTGCTTTGTTGTTCCTTTTCCACCAGGTGCTGTGCAAGCTGTGCATCGGGAGTTCTCATCCCGATGGGTGTGCAAAAGTATCACTTCTGGAAACTATGTCCTTTGTCCATAACTTGTCTTTCTGAAAGACACACCAAGGGTTGTGTTGGGAGCCTCTTTGAAAATGGAGGCAAGCTCTAGTTCAGTCTTCAGACACACACACACACACACACACACACACACCACTCTGCAGGCAGAGAGCGGCTGCTCTAGGGATAAGTCTTGCAGCAAATCTTAAAGCAGGACCTGGAAAGATACAAGATGATTCACCCTGGGATGCTAGAGAACACCAGCAGCAAACTTCCCATTTGGAAAGGAAGAAAAGCCAGGCAGGTGTCTGCAGATATAGCCAAAGGCAGAGGTATACCAGCCAGGGTTGAGCACTTGTTCAGTGAATTCCAGTTTTCACTTGGGCCCTCATTTTCCCAGATCCTGTTACACACTCCAGGCCACTCCTGGTACACATACATGCTCCTCCTCACCTTCAAAGGAGCAAACTCCAGCATCTCCCAGATAATCAAGGACCTCTGCACTTCTCCCCAGTCCTTGCCAGGGCATCACAGAGCGCTGCTGTTAGACTCCTCCCAAAATCTCCAGTTCCCAACATACAAGTCCTCCTGTGCAAACCCAGTGAATGGGAAGCCTTCCTTCCCACTGTCGGTTCCTGAACCCTCTCTCATTTTTAAGGACTTTCTACACTTGAGACAGATGCTCAGTCCTTAGGCCAACCATAGCACTGACCTTTCTTCCACCTGAGTTTATCTCCTTCTGCAGGCCTGCAAATTAGCATGGGATCAAAAGCCTAAATGTAGCCCTGATTAGTTGAACTAATTAACATTGCTAATAAAAGAGCTGTCACCCTGGTTGGTCCACTCTGGTGATTCTTAAAAGGAATTAGGGCCTTTTCTGCAAACCTCTGCTAAAACCTGAGAAAGCCTTCCTTACTTAACCCCAAGCTCACAGCCCCCATGAAGGGATTCAAGCAGAACGCTTTCTTTTATTAGAAGCTGTCATTTCGCATCATGCTATGTCTAAATTTGCTCAAATGTTTTCACTAATTTCCAACAATTGGGTAAAAATGTTCTAGCAGAGAGAAGATACCGCAAAGATCCCTAATGGAGGAACAGGCTCGTGTCCTACAGACTCTGTGCTTGACAAGGTCTTTGAGAGTTGAAAGTAAACAGATGTCTTCAAATTTCTGCAATAGAAGAGAGTGATGCCAAAATAGCACACCGATGCAGAGCATGACACTAATTACCCAGCACAGGTATTTTGGGCCTCTCATTTACAAAATCAAGATGGCTGAATCCATAGCAATGGTGCCTCATGCCTCAGCTCCGCCAACCTGTGGGTAAGTGTCCCATCAGGCTTGCAACACACTGCAATGCACAGGCACCAAAGGACATCTTCTGAAGGTAGGAGCAAACTCACAGTCCAACAGTCCCAAAAGGCAGTTTAATGAGCTTCCCTTTCTTAAACTCTAACACAAGTTTCTAATGAGCGCAGGCCCTCTCTATGCACCATGAGAAACCACATTCCCCCTCAAGGGTGGGACAGGAATGAACTGTGTTTATCGATCGATCAAATTCAAAGTGTATGCTCTTTTACCACTTCTGACAACCATCAAATCCTCTGCAGAACACTTCCCTGGTCATATATGGGATAGAATTTGCTATTCCCTGTGCAATGAATGCCTTCCAGGCAGGGCACAACCACCACTGGGACCAGGAGAAGCAAATAAAAGACACCTACCTCCAGCTGGCACCTAGTAGCAGAGTTTTGAACCTTGTGCTGCTTAGTATTGAAGCTATCAAGTTCAATACAATTTCCATGTGATACAAAACAGAAACAAAAGTGAAAAATGGACCACCAAATAGAGAAATAAACGAATCAATTAAGCAGTAAATAAATCAACGAAGAAGCCTGGGCTGGATGGAGACAGGTACATTTCAACAATGATGGTTAATAAGATCCATGTTTCTGTTTTAGTTCTCTTCCCTAAGGGACAAGAGTGGCAACCATATATCAGGGTCAGCTGTGATACTCTTCCTTGATGACCTGTCTATATTTTAGAATCACCTGTTTGGCAAGTATTTGGGTGTGTTGGTGAGAGGATTCCAGAGAGCCTGAAGGGAAGACCCACCCAGGTCCAATTAAAACGATAAAGAAGGCGGTGTAAACTGGGAACCTGCTTTCACTGCTCTGCTTCCTGATTAAGCTCAACACTTGGATTGGATTTGGGCCCCTCCCTAACAGAATGAGCTGACCTTATGCCCTCAAACTGGGAACCAACAGAAACTCTTGTTCTTAAAGCTAATAATACCGCTTGCTCTGCCTGTCCTCGTGTGAAGAGTGTCCTCAGTCCTCCATCCACAATTCACAGAAAGAACCTATGCAAACACTGAGCACCCACTAAACAGCCTTTGCTGGTGCAATTATCCCACAGAAGCAGTGTGATAGAGACAGCAAGAGCTTGTGTGCATCAATACGCAGAAGAACCCCATGTGTTTGCTTAAATCCATTTTCATGATTTGTAGGCCTATCTTTTTCTGGCTTAGGTGAGTTCATACACAATCTTCCAGCTGCTCTGATATGCTGGTTTTTTGTTTGTTTGTTTGTTTTCTGTTTAAGGACTTTCAATGACAGCTGAAGCCTAAGGTTTTTTTTTTTTTTTTTTTTTTTTCCAGGAAGACTCAAAAAATCTACTACATTAAAGAGCCCCTGGTTCTGTGTTTAAGTTAGTCGTGGCAGGTATCTGCTTGCAGGCCTGTGGATATCTTAGGACTCAGGAAGCTGAGGCAAGATCATAACCCACTATTTTGAAGGCAGGTCAGGCAAGACAGTAAATTTCAGGCCCCCAGAAATCTGGATTGCCCCAGTGTTGTCCACAGCAGGTGCATTTCATAAGGAGTGAAGTGTGTTCCAGTACTATACATAGGCCCACAGGACTCGTGTGTAGATCAGGTGAGTTTTCATTCATTCTCAGCAAAGGCATTCGAGGACTTATGGGACACCACCGATGCTGTGTAGAACAGCCTGGGTAACAAGCAAGAATCCAGCTGACTTGGATACCATACCTATGGAGTCCCAAAACGATAAAATAAGTAGCTTAAAGGATCTGCATTAATGTTAGACTGTGAGGGTATTTAAAACTAATACAAACACACATACACATGCAGAGACATATATTTCTTAAGATTGTCCTTTGAGCAGGTGGAGAGAAGGCTCAGTGGTCAAGAGCACTTGCTACTCTTGCAGAAAAGGACCTGGGTTCAGTTTGCAGCACCCATGGTGGGATAAGGGGGGCTCAAACCTACTATAATTCTAGTTTCAGATGTTCTTCTGTCCTCTTTTGGCCACTGCAGGCACTGCATGTAAATGGTGCACATACATACAAGCAGGTGAAACACTCATTCATAAAATAAAACGTGTGACTATTAAAACAAGAATACCATACTTTGACAAGGCAGAGACTGACAACTTTTCTAGCCTGTCCCTGGAGAACTGACTATGCTCATACTCGCAGTCTGATTGGTGCATAGCATGAGGCTCTCTGGTCCAATGGAAAAAAGGAGCTTCAGATTGTGAAGAGATTGCAGACTTGTGCAAGGTGAGAAAGGGACTTAAATTCACCTCACTCTGTAAGCATCCCCAGATGCTTAACAAGCTCAGGTGTTCATGAGCATCAAGAATGGGATAGATATGAAATAAACTACCTCAGTACTAAGAAGTACAACACAGTCCAATTAGGAGGTCACAATTTTGTGAAAGTGGGGCATCAACAGACCTCATCTGGGTGTGGCTTTGTTTCCACGGAACATTTGGACAATGTCTGAGAGGTTTTATTGTCATAACCAGAAGAAAGGTGATGCATGGGATGACCCCTATGGTGCATGCGATGACCCCCATGATATGTGGGATGATCCCCGTGCTGCATGGATAACCTCTCTGATGCGTGCGATGTTCTCTTTGATGCATGTGATGATCCCTGTGATGCAGTGGGTAATGTCTGTGATGCATCGGATGACTTGCTTAGGCCCTTCTACAACAAGTAACTACCAGGTCCCACAAGTCATTACCTCTCTGGCTGAGAATTCTAAACACAACTCCTTAAATTTTGGTCCCTCTGGAGCTCAAGTATGGCACAGCTGTTTAATAGCTCCTGAAGAAGGAAGAACATCTTTCCGACATGCATGAAGGAAAGAAAACAGAGTAAGGAGACAGTGCTAGAGAAGAGGCTGC
The DNA here is from genome assembly GCF_008632895.1 of Mastomys coucha. Lineage (NCBI taxonomy): Eukaryota > Metazoa > Chordata > Mammalia > Rodentia > Muridae > Mastomys > Mastomys coucha. The sequence goes on along the minus strand of NW_022196892.1, from coordinate 4,448,396 downwards.
TACCTGTTGTCCTGCTGCTCAATGATAGGTTGTTAAGAGAGTGGGGTGCCGGCCATATCCACTAAACAGCAGCTAGCCAATCTCCTGTGACAGGAAGTCAGGACCTCCCAATCATACTTTATTCAAAGACACATACAAAGAGAGCTGAGCTCAAAATTTCCAAGCAAACAATGAGGAAGATATTGACATTATAGGACATGATAGTTACAGTGGCAAATCAATGTCCTGGTGAAAGGGCCCCCCTGTGAAGAACTCTGTGGGTCAGTGTGTGCTTTACCATAAAGAGGTTTTGCAAATATACAAGGTAAGGTGTAGTATTTACATCCTTATTATACTTCTATATTAGCATGGTTACATAGTAAGTTTACAATACAATGGAATACTTAAAGCCTCAGGCATGAATGTCCCCAAATGCCAACCCCTAGCTCAATTTCTATCATATTAAAAAACAGCCATTTTCAATTTTTTTTTAGGATACAGGAAATTTTTATTTTTTATCTTTTTTATTTATTTATTTACAGCTAATACTGTAACACAAGGGGGGAAAAGTGTAATAAGAAACAACAATGCAACTCACTTTCAGTGTGGAACCATTCGTTGGCACAGCTGAGAGTACAATACTGCTAAGCAAAGGAATATCTACATATGTGCACATCTATGCTCTCATGAAAGGCAAGAACATGTACACGCCAGCCAGTGGCCATCATATCAACAAATGTTCCCTCAGAGCCTTGAGATGCCAACTTGAGGAAACCTGACTACTTAGTTCCAATTTTAACTTAGGGATGGGAAGAAAGTTTGTTCCAGGTTTCACATAAAAGCCACAATTTCTATCCCTAAATTTTTTTTTTTTAAGAGTTAGTAGAGAAGTAATATTTTTATTTCAAAACACTGAATAGAGTTTCTATACTGTAGCAAAGGTAAGAATAACTAGTGTTTATCTAGGTATGAGAATAAGGCTCACTGCTTCTAGCTAAGGGCAAAAGGGCAAGAAGGTCAGGGACCATAGCTCCTGCATCTCAAAGAGCCAAGCAGGCATTGAGTGTCACCACTGGCTAATTCAGAGATCTGAGAACGAACAGCAGCATTCACAGTTCTAAGCATGGGTAATGAGTATTTGTTTGCCCTGAATCTGAGAAAGCAAAAAAGTAAAATGGCAAATACCAGCTGATGCTAAACTTCCATGAGTGAACAGGGTCAGGGGAAGGACTGGATGCCTTTGGGTTAATTTTTATTTTCACTTATCTAGTAAGCACATGAAGAAAATGTCTACTCTGGCTTCTCGTGGCTCTGCAGATGAGCAGTGTCATGGAGCAGATGCCATCAGGAGCTGGAGTCAGACCAGGAGAGTGGAGAATACAGTAGCAGGGCCACGCTCAAAGCAAGACCCAGTCTAACTAGGATGGCTGCTGCCATAAAGTCATGTTATAACCATTATGACAACAACAACAACAATAAAAGAATACATAACACAAACAACACCCCCCTTTTACACATTGTTTAGCATATTAAAACTAAAACACCCTTCTCAGGGACTGGAGAGATGGCTCAGTAGTTAAGAGCACTGACTGCTTTTCCAGAGGTCCTGAGTTCAATTCCCAGCAACTATATGGTGGCTCACAGTCATCTGTAATAGGATTCTTTTGCTGTGTCGGAAAAGAATAACACCATGCTCACACACATTAAATAAATAAATAAATAAATCTTAAAAAACAAAAAGGAGAGTCCTTCTTAATGATATACAAAGCAACAGAACATTCTCAAATCACTTAAGCACTATTTATATAATCAGAATGGTCGAGAACTCTTCTAGAAGGCCAATACACAGCTTAGTACTTAGGAGCTTGCTGCTCTTCCAGAGGACTCAAGTTCATACATTAGATAGCTTAAAACCACCTATAACTCCAGCTCCAGGGAGATCTGATGCCCTCTTCTGGTCTCTAATGGCACTGTACTTTATGCACACACACACACACACACACACACACACACACACCCCTAAAAAATAATAGTAATTAATAATAACAATAATAACAATTTTAAAAGACCAGAACCTCTTCTAAAATGTTGTTTTAAAGGAGGTTGGTTGGAGGAGAATTTTAAGGAGACCCCAAAGTCATATTTTATTACAAACCATGGATCATAGATCTTTTCTTGACTATCCAAAAATCCATGAGATAATCCCCTTTTAGAGAGTCAGACCTTCCAGACTCCAGGCTGAAAGGAAGCACGCATGCCAGCGGCTGTGGGGTCAGCAGGGACTATCGTCTCTGATCTACTGAACACAATTGAGAGGCAGACTTTTGTTTTGCATTTAGTTCATAAGGAAGAAAGATGGCAGCTATCATTTTGTTGAGACCACAATATCAATTTGTACAACCCCAATTATGGAACTCATTTCACCAAACTACAATTAACCACCTGATAATAATCACCAATTGAACACTCAGGACTCCATTAAAACTGCATACAGTTCGGTAACTCTCCTAGGAAAGGTCATCATGACATACACAAGTGCATATGCCAAACCAGAAACAACCCGAGCGGAAACCAGTGTCTCTAAAGCCGAAGGCCAGTGTCTTAGAATTCTAGAATGTTCCCAAAGTTCTGAGGTCAGAAGTACGAAGTCCACTATTTCCTTCATGTCCTTTACTCAAGCATGACCCTTGCAATTGGTGTATTCTACTGATGAAATGACTAGCTGTTAATCCAGTGTTTCTCCAGGACTTGAGTTTTCTGTTAACATTAAATGTGCACAGAGAAATTAAGAGACGCCACTCCACCAAAGACAAGTCAGTAATGAAGCCGAGATGCAAACAACTTTCCACTCAGCTCAAAAGGTCTTGGGATTCTCTTTAGTTTCTGTAGCTAACATAAGTAGACATCCATGAAATGCATTATGGGCCAGAGTTGGCCAACCAAATCAGATATGCAGATCTAGATGGTTTACTCTCTTAACCAAAGGACATACCACTAGGTTTTCTATTTGGTTTGTCAACAAGAGATTACTATTTTTTTCTTGATAAAATTCAGCGCATTACTGAACCCTTTGTAACACAGGAAATTAAAACTAACCCTGTCTCCCAATCCATTTCCTGCATTAACATAAAAAGCTGTAGCTCATCACTTCAAGAGCAGAATTAGATTGTGTTCTTCAAAATGTGGGACCTTAATTATTTTGAAGAGGTAAAACTCAAACAACTTTATAAAATCTTAGGCAGTTTCTCAGTATTTGCTGAGCACCTTCCTATGAGAACACACCACAGAGATTTCATTAACACTGACTTCTGCACTGGGCTCCATCGTACAGAGCTGTTTACCAGCCTGACGTGTATTTGTTCAATTGTGCTGTGCAAGCATCCTTTCCCAGTTTAGCACTAAGGAGCCTGTCTGAGCTTCTTTAGTGGACCCGTGATGTCAAGTTATCCCTCTGCGCTATGTAAGTCCTCACAGAGAGGAAATACAGAACAGCTTTGGATCAAAAGATAGCATCTTAGTTCTTAAAGTTTCCTTCTTTCATATGTTCAAGACTTGCTCCAAATACTGTGTAAGTGTGACCTCCAGTTTAGTCTCATGAATAGAGCATGTTCATGCTTATGTGGAAAACAGCTTATGTGGAATGGAGATGCTGCTGCTGTACCAAGGCTGATATCCTAGTTGTTTTAGCAATTTCCACACCTGATCAAACAACAACACGTTTACCCTGCACTTCGATGGGCCATTTAAGAACCATTTTCTCCCAAAACAGAGATCTGAAAGTGATGAGACAATAATGATAAAAATATTAGGCAATGCAGATTCTCCTTCCTACTCCAAAACATATATGTGCTGATCACTCCCACAGAAACAGACAACTGTAAGAACTATACATTAAAAACAAAAACTAAGAGAAAAGTCATTTCCATGCTTGGCTCAGTTTTGTATAAGGAGGGAAGAGCCATGGCAAATACCTGAACAGGCTTCACACTAAATGAAAAAGGAAAAAGAAAAAAGAAATCCAGAAACAGGTAGCAGCAATTAGCAGGCTCCTCTGAAAGGTTATTAGGGAAAACAAGGAACATAAGCAGAATCCTTCCACTCTTCAAACAGTGACACTCATCACAGACTACCAATCGCTAAATCAATTCCGCTCTTCTGCTGGCATTTACAGACTCCTCAAGAACACCTAAAATAGAATCTGATTCACAATAAACGTCCATTTACACACAACTCCAAAAAGTAGATGAAGCATGCCCAAAGTCCTTTTCCAGACCAAAAACTCTCTAATTTGCAGGGTGAGGTGGTTCAACGGCTTCCTTAAAACCCATTTTTGAAGCTTAAGGTCGCACAGAAAACTTGATAAACCCAGCCACATCTGGGAAAAAAAAAAAAGAAATAAAAGGAAAAAAGAGAGAAAAGAAGTGTATGAATGTCAGTCATTCAGACTTGGTTAAGTACAGAGAAAAATTTAAATGCAAAAGGAGATTTAAAGAAAAAACAAAACAAAACCAAACCTTTACTCAGGTAAGACAGGTAAGGCAGTGAGAAACCTGGCATCAGGGAGGAAGTGCAGGTGGTACTTGAGTCGTACGTTCCTATGACTCTACCTTAAAATTAATTCACTGAGAAAGAGGATGGAAAAAGGAAAGGAAAAGGGAAGAAATTCAAGATTGAAATGTGGAACTGTTTCTCCTTTTCATTTTAGCCTGAGAGCCTCTTGGCAGCACCGCTCATCTGTCAGAAAGGGTGAAAAATTGTGCTTAATAGATAATTTTAAGACTTTGCTCAAAAGATGTTAATAAATACACCGGAGCCAGGACTTGGAAGCGGCACTAACAGTTCAACGCGCACAGTGTTCTCTCTCGCCGTCACCTGCTATAAACCTAAAGCTGTCATCACTCTGGCCCGCATGCTTCTTGCCTCTAAAATAAGCAGGAAGCTGTGAAAAATGTTTCCACGTTTCCAGGCCTCCACGAAGACAGCAGGGAATGCGGGAAGCATGGTTGCCTCCGCGGCAAGCTGGCATCACAGTTTTAAAGGTTTGTGCTGGATAACTGCAGTCGGATCCGCTTTCACTCAATGTTTCAAAAGAAGCTGCACAGGCTCCAGATCGGGCCCTAAACCCGGCTTTGTTGTCTAAGGGACTTCGACTGCTAAAGTTCAGGATGTGAAAGAGCATAGCAAACTCCACAGAAGCTACTGAAGTTCAAAACGATGGGCTGACTGTCCCAACATGGGGACCTGGGTTACTGTGGGATGACCAGTGGTTCTCGCTTTAAAATAAACCAGCAGGAGAGCCAACCAGGTCAGTCACTCAGTCACTTCCTCTCCGACGGACTGACCAGAAAGCTTTGCATCTATCAATTTAATACCTCCAAGGTGTTCATCTATCCAGCAAAATGTTTAGCCACTGAGATTCTGCATTAATGTAGATGGCTGAGCAATGGCTTACTACAAAAAAGATGGATCCCTTTTTTAGGCACAGCATGGGAGAGATGGCTGAAAGAGAGACCTGTCTGCCTGCTCACTGAATTTGCAAACAAACATTCCTGCTTTTCACCTTTTGTTTGTTTGTTTGGTTAGTTGTTTTGGTTTGCTTTTCAGAGACAGGGTTTCTCTGTGCAGTCCTGGCTGTCCTGGAACCTGCTCTGTAGACCAGGCTAGCCTCCATCTCAAAGATCCACCTGCCTGAACCTGAGTGCTGTATGTACAAACAAACATGCCTGGCTACCTTAAAAAAAAAAAAAAAACAGGATTAATCCAGGACAAGAGACAAGAATTCTACCCTGAGCTATAGTCCTAGCCTTACATTTCCTCAGTGTTTCTGATACAAGTTCCCACTAAACTGGAAAGGCTGGTTTCCGAACCACTCTGAAGACTAAAGGCACTGTCATCTGGCAATTATCCTGACTTCAATCCCCAAGTTGCTAGGACAATAGGAATGTGCCACAATGCCTGGATCAGAAGTATCCGCCTATTGACTGACCAACCTACCTATACCTACCTCGCCAAGGCAGGGTCTTCGCTTACCTCAAGTAGGCCTGAGACCTAAAATACAGATGAGGTTGGAATTGAACTCCTGCCTTAGCCAACACATGCTGAGATTACAAGTGTGTTGTCAGACTAAAGGCATTTCTTTCTTTTTTCCTAAATGATGTTTCTTTAATATTGTGTTTATTTCTTTCATTGAGTTTTTGTGTAAGTGTGTCCATGTGACTTGTAGAAAGTAGAGGAAAACTCTTGTGGGTGAACTCTATTAAGGTCTCTGTGATTTCTGCTTGTCTTTGTGTATGTATGTGAGTGTGTGTACGAGGGTTGGGGCAGAGTGTCCAGTAACAAAGGTTAGCTTCAAACACATATGGGGTGGTCTTGAAATGTGAATACAAACCCCTGCCTTCTCCAAGTGCTGGGGTTCTGGTGCAGGCCACCACATGTAGCTTAAAAAGCATTCCTTAAATGTGTGCCATTTTCCTACATTTTGAGGTTTGAGACTCAGGCCAATATCTCCTCAATGAGGACAGCTTCCCTAAAGATGTATTTCACAGCCATTGTTTTTGATGAAGTTACTGCAGAAGGCATTTCTTCCTCATCATCACATCTGGTCATTTGTAATTCATTCTTTAGCTATAAATAACAGACAAATTTCACAACCAGAAGGTGAGTCTGTGGATTGATAATCCACAATCTTCCACACTGCTGGAACTGGAAAGCAATTGATTATTTCTTCCTCAAATTAAGTACACTAGAGAAAGCAGAGGAAGTTTTAAAGCTCGGAGACACAATGGGAGCCAGCCCTGACTAATAAACAGTGGATTTTATTCAACTTACAAACGTTTCTGGTGTGTGTGTGTGTGTGTGTGTGTGTGTGTGTGTGTGTGTGTGTGTGTGCACGTGTGTGTATGAACAAGCATGGGCATATGAGCGCATATACACACACAGGCACATGATCAATACTGTTCCTATTTCAGGCTTTCATTTATTAAACACTGAATGTAGTCAGCTATGTCGACAGCTGGACTTCAAGGTCATGAATGCTGCTATTAGGGCAGAATGATTGCTCAAGGAGGACCAACTCTGGAATGGGAGCACCTGGTACTGAATCTAATCTTGGAAAGAGAAAAGGGGGTGAAGTGTCTCCATTTTCTACAGAGGACAGAAATAAGATCTGCAACATACATGTTAAATAATCATTAACTGCCAAGAGCAGTGCCCAGAACATATGGAGAGTGTGGGAAAGGTGGTTGATATGAAACCAGTTCTAAGATGTGCACACTTAACTATAAAAACCCTTTCCCTGGATATGAGACAACATCTGATTATGGAGAAAGTTTACTTAAACCGTTAAGAAATGGCAAGGGCCTCTGACAATGAGAATATGAAAATGTGAATTTAGAGGCAAATCGGTTAAGTTATTGACCCCAGCACATGGCAGCTGTAGCTCTGCGGATTCAAAGCCTACTTGGCTTACAGTGAATTTTTTTGGCTATCCAGGCTACATAATAAGAATCTGGCTATCCAGGTTACATAATAAGAATCGGTCTTAGGAAAAAAGGGTGGCTGGGTCCGGTGTGGGATGTGTGTGTGTGTGTGTGTAAATATGAAACCCAGCCCAGACACTAGCATGCTAAGAGGGCAGGAAAACACACCAGCAAGTAGCTCCAATCAAACATAGATTCTGTACTGCTTAGGTGGGGCCTTCCTATTTCCAGAGAAGGATCTGGCAAATTTATTACTTCAAGTTTACTAGCAAGGATTCCATGTTTTCATTGGGTTAGAGGGTGTAGCCAGGGATGTGTGAACATCCCTATCTTGGCCCCTCTCTGTGACACCCAAAACGAAGCTCCAGTCAAGAATTTCTGAAAGACAGGCCATCCATCAAAAGCACAGGAGGCAGACCACTTTCTGTCCATCTGTTACTTGCAAAACTGAGAAGCTATGCTTGTTCTGAACTTGAAAAAGAAATGAGCAAACTGAAATGTGTTTGGAGGTGACAGACGAGGGTGGGGGAAGGACCCGAGTTTAGGAAAATGGATGGCACTTACAGGGACCATGGGTCCTGGGCCTTGGAGGGGGAGAGGGAGGAAGGAACATGGCCACTGTCCAAAGACCAAGAAAAGCACATGGGAAAGGGAGAGATAAGAGGCCTGTGAGCCCCCAGGATAGAAAGAACAACAGAACAGAGGTAACATTAGAATCTTTCAGGAAAGCCACACTCAGTAAGTCTCAGGGAGAGGGACACCATTTTATTTCCTGGCTTAAGCAATGTATTCCATGCGTTCATGACTTATTGCCACTCATTTGATCATCAGGAAAAAGAGACTCAATAGGACAAAGTTGTCAGGGAGAAAGGAGTATAGAACATTCCATTAACCCATCTGAGAAAAGCATCAGAGACATTCTGCCAGCGCTAATGGCCACCAAGACTTAAGCCTACATTCTCCAGATACTCTGGCAGCAGGCTATGTACCTGTATGTAACAAAATTTTGAACAGTAACACAAGAACGGGAGGAGCATTAAAGCCACTTAGTGCCTTCCAGGTGGCTGCCCAGAACATAGAGGTGGGGACAGTGGCTGTACTGAAGACCTGGAGATGACAGCATAACAAGATAGTCTAGATTCCTGAAGCAACTCTCAATTGCTTGGAACAGCCTACACCTATGAATAAAAGTTATCAAGCCAGGAGGAAATTGTGCAACATCTTTAATCCTATGCAGGTGGATCTCTGAGTCTAAAGAGTGAGTTCTAGGGCAGCCAGAGCTACACAGAGAAACCCTGTCTGGAAACAAAACAAAACAAAACAAAACAAGTGAACAAACGAACAAATGAACAAACGAACGAATTGGTATCACACTGTTAAAGGCATCTGGTTTTCTTACAGCAGAATGGATCCCAACATACATGCACAAAAGAAATTTTCATCTTGTGAATGAAAGTATCAATATTAACAAATATACGATCCGGGACAAATAGGAGAACATATTCCACCTTGCATGTACTTTAAATATCCATCTACAGCTGAGGCATTCTGACATTCATTAAAGTCTATGGTGTCACTGGCTCTAGTTCATTTACTACATATAAACACACACACACACACACACACACACACACCCCACATCTCTACACATGTCTGTACAGTAATGTGATGGAGACTATTCACAAAGCTGATACCTTTCTTCTCACTCTTGCTAGACTGTAATTTACATACACATCTCCTGGAAGCCAAGCATTCAGAACTTGCTAAATGCTCTCACAATACAAGCCCAAAAACTATTCAGACACAAAAACACAGGTGTAGAAATGAGAGGGTGGCCTGGATGATCCATGTGGCTCCCTTGCAGGGGGCATATTAGCTTTCCCTAGCCTTGATGGCAAAGAAACCTAGTGGGTGAGTTTCTTTAGGGGAGATTATTTTCAGACTTGATGATTTACTGATTATGTGTTTGATTTACATGCCAAAGAAAGGAAAGGACTGGTATCATTGATGAAAGAGAAGCAGTCAACTGCATGATCATGTCACTTCCTATGGTGAGATACAGAATCTACAATATTATGCAGAATATATAAAGAAAAAATAGGCTTGATAAAGCAGAAGCTGGCTGGGGATGTAGCTCAATGATAGAGCACTTATCTATACTGTACAAGGCTTTGGATTACAGGGAGGGTGGAGAGAAGGATGGAGGGATGGAGGGGAGGAGTACCATAGGCAACTGTTATTAATGTCAGTGGAATCAAATGGTTAATTTCAGAGGATCTTTTCTTTTCCAAACATTTGTTGCTTCAACTAGAGTATAAGGGATGGTACAGTGATAATCAACTAATGGAAACCATAACTACGTCAAAGTTTTCTGCTATGCCTTATGTGCACTGAAGACTGTTTAGACTCATCCTATCCTCTGACCTGTGAGTTGTTAGAGTGGTCATCATATAGAAGAAACTGAGATTGACAGACAGACTGATTCTTTCATTTACTTACCTTACTTTATTTTTATATTTGGAGACAGGTTCTCATGAAGGCTGGGCTGTCCCTGAACTCCACATAGAGCAGAATATGACCTTGAACTGCTGACCTCTAGCCTCCACCCCGCAGGTGCTGGGATTCAGCCAAGCAGCACCAAACCACTCAATCCTAACATACTTAATGAGTGTCTGTTTAGTGGAGAACTAGAACAATTACTAAAGATAATGTCTCTATCTTCAAAGACCTACATTCTAACTACAGAAAGTATCCTAGCAACATTATAACTAGTCACCAAGTTTACAGAACTTTGTTAGTTTTTTTTTTTTCAACCTGACACTGAAGAAACTATGTAGACCTTCCATGTAGACCAAGGCACCACCACTGCCGTCTGTCTCGCACCTCTCCTGTTTCACATATTTATAATGCTTCTAGGACCCCAATTATAGGATCACAGCAGAGGCTGTATTCAAAAAGTTTTCCTTGTCTGACCACAATTTACAGCCATATGGGTTTCTTAATTGGTTGTCCCTCTCCAGACGGCCATTAGAGCCATTCTGGACTTTACCATCATTAGCTAAAAGTAAAATTCCAAGTCAGTGGGTGGTTTCTTCTCTCCCTCCTCTTGGTAAAGAATAGCTACTGATAGGTCTGAGGGACTACCTGATGCCCAAGATCTACAGAGACAGAAGGAAAACTGGCCAACTGTACCTAAAAGGTCTGAAACAAAATACCAACGTAAAAGCAAAGACCATGGGCTGCACATAGCAGCTACACGTTTAATCCCAGCACTGGGAAGAAGGGACAGAAGGATTCCTGGAGGTTGCCTGCCAGCCAGGCTACCAGAGTTGGTAAGCCATGGAAGTCAGGAACCCAGTGTCAAAAAATAAGGTAGCAAGAAATGGGCAAAGACAACTGGAGTTAAGCACTGGCCTCCTCTGTACATATGTGCACATCATGTTCTCACCTATTTATATCTAAATGCAACTTAAAATGACCTCCACTCCATCAATAATACAGTAGTAACAACAACAACAATAATAATAATAATAGATAAGCAAAGTGGTCGGTATCATCATTTCTTAATAAAAATTGAGGGTTCCTATCCTTTCTTTTTATTTACTGTAGGTGTGTCTCAGTTATGGTTTCTGTTGCTGTGAAAAAAAAAAAACCTGATCAAAAACACCTTGGGGAGGAAAGGGGTTTATTTCATTTTACAGTGTACAGTCCTTCATACAGAGAAGTCAAGGCAGGATCCTGGAGGCAGGAGCTAATGCAGACGCCATGCAGGAGTGATGCTCCCTGGCTTGCTCCCCATGGCTTGCTTTACCTGTTCTCTTTTAGTATCTAGGAGCACCAGCTATGTAGGGGTGGCACATCCCACATCAGTTATCAACCACCAGTCAGGAAAACACAGGCTTTATGTCGATGAACCTGGTAGGGGCATTTTCTCAATTGATGTTCCCTCTTCTAAAATGATTCCAACTTGTGTCAACTGGCATAAATCTAACTGGCACACTGTCCATGTTGGCCAAGCATCATGAACATCCATGAGTCCATTCCCTCTTAAGTAAGAACACTACACATTACATACGGTGGTTTCCAGGCTAGGTATGATTAACATAACTCATACAGTAAGAACTCAGCAATGGGCAGCACTAGATGCTTACATATTGGACTTTTCAAAGGCTAGAGCCAAAGGTACTTGGTCAGCTCATGCAGGGGAGCTTATAATATATTTAAGTATTCATATTCTCCTACATCTTCCTCTTAGCTAAGATGCCTGAGGCTGCCAGAAATAATCACACTATTTGTGATCCTATGTTTATGCAACAGAAATGAAATGGAATTTTATGGTCTGCTGTGTGCAACACCCATGCCCACAGAGTGATAACTTCAGGCAGTGCTGCAGAACAAGAGTCTGTGCAATGCCTCATCCAGAGGTGTAGCTCCCACTCTGGCCAGCACAAGTGCAGCAAGTCAGTTCCACATTAGGGGGCCTCGCCTCCAATATCTTTAAGAATACCAACTGAAATCATCTCCTTTTATTAAAAAAGAAAGAAAGAAAGAGGAAAATATTTTAGTAAGAGGCAGCAGGGTTATCAACTTCCTAGGTTTTAAACAGAAAAGAAAAAAATTGAAGTAATAATATAGGAGGCTGGAGAGATGGCTCAGCAGTTAAGAACCCTGGATGCACTTCCAAAAGGTGGCAGGTTCAATTCCAAGCCCTCAAAGCTCACAACCATTTGAAACTCCAGATCTGACACCCTTTTCTGGCATCTTTTGGCACTCGGCATGTGCACAGTACAGACCAGCAGAGGCGAGCCACCCATACTCACACAGTGAAAATGAAAATACAAATAGCAGACAACTGGCATATTCAGGGGTACGTTAAGTATTGTTGAGTTATAAGAAAGAAACACAGAAGAGCAATGTTTGACAGAGGAGCTGAAAAAAAAATCTTTATTCACAGTGGTCTCATATTGGAACAATGGTGAACGCCTGCTGTAGCACCTACTCTGCACCTCCCATGGATTATCATAGAACAAGGAAAAGGTGGGGAGTTAGGAAGATGGCTTGGTAAGAAGAGTGCTTGCTCTGCAAACATGAGGACCCTGGCATCATATGAAAAGCCAAGATGGTTGTGGTATGTCTATAACTCCAGCATTTCTGGCAGATCCTGAGAGCTCTCTGCAAACCCACTGGAGATAGCTTCAGATGCAGTGAGAGACTCTGGCTCAAGAAAGCTGTGGAGGAAGCCAGTCTCTACATATGAATGAATGGGTGTACTCACATGACTGTACACACACACACACACACACACACACACACACACACACACACAAAACCAAATCAAACCAAACCAAACCAAACCAAACCACCCAGGAAAATATGATCATCATTTCAATCACCCTAGACCCATGGGGATGTGGTATGGATCCTCTCCATAAGCCACCAAGAAGTGAACAGCTTTGACTCTGGTCAGTCTCACTCTATTCACAGGGTGCTTACCACACTCTGTGGTTGAGCAAGGGCCAGCATGGGCTTTCCCTGACATCCGGGGAATTTTACTCACTTCTGGAACAGGCACGAAGGAAGCCTGGCCTGTTTTCTTCCACTGAGCTAGGAGCAGCTCTAAAAAAACCATAGGCACACTCCCACTCCAAAGTCTAAAATGAAACATAAAACTCATCTAGCTGTGCTGAAATAGTTTTAATTAATTAATATAATTAAGTTTGTTCTATAAAAATTGAAGTCTATACCTTTCTGATCTCATTACAGATGGTTGTGAGCCACCATGTGGTTGCTGGGATTTGAACTCAGGACCTTCTGTGGAGCAATCAGTGCTCTTACCCACTGAGCCATCTCGCCAGCCCCAGTCTATACCTTTCCAATGCTAAAATTATAACGACTTAAATGATTTAGGATGAAAAGATATTCTTTCATTCACTCAATTGATATTCATTGGACACTGTTCAAGGTAAAGGGATCCAAGAACAGGAGGGCAAAGCAAGACAAAGTGTCTCCTGTAGAATATTCAGATTCCTAAGAGGGCTTGCAAAAACTACTCCCAGCCCCTGGTTTCTGTGCGCGCGTGCGTGTGTGTGTGTGTGTGTGTGTGTGTGTGTGTGTGTGACACGTGGAGATCAGAGGTTAGCTTTGGGAGTTGTTCCTCAGGCAGAGTTCACATTGTTTATTGGCAACAAGGTCTTTCACTGGCTTGGCTCTAACCAAGTAGGCAAGACTGGCTGGCCAATTAGCCTCAGGGAGCCACGTGTACTTGCTCCAAGGCTGGGTTTACTGTTATCCCTTGGCACCCCTAGGAACTGTTTCTGTTTTATTTTTTATTTTTTTTTTGTTTAAGACAGGATCTAGTTGGTTGGTTTGGAATTTGCTACATAGACCAGGCAGGCACTGAACTCTGCCTCTCCATTACTGGGATTAAAGGCATGTCCTGGACACACATGGCATTTTTATACAAACCTGGATATCAAACTAAGGTCCTTAGACTTGAACAGTAAGTACTTGACCAACTGACCTATTGCCTGGTGGTGGTGGTGCTGGTGGTGCTGGTGACCCATGTAAAAAGCCAACAACAAAAACCCAACTAAAGAACAACAATAAAATAGTCTAAAATAAGTCTAAAGTCAGTAAGTATAGTCGGGAGGCAGGGATTGAACTGTTTGGGAGAAAAGGAGCCCAGCGAAGCAAGCACTTTCCAGAGCCTATCGGACTCAAGAAGCTGAGGGAAAAGGAAAGCAGGAACAAGCAGAAATAGGGCGGAGGATGACTAACCTTGGGAGACCAGCAAGAAAGGGCCAAGTCACAATATGGTCCACAGGGTGAGAAAGACTAATAAAGCCCTGGAGGGAACAGAATAAATCAGCCTAGATGGCTGGCTGCTTCTAATGCCTTCGGAATGTTTGACAACACTATTGCTGTTATCACTTCTCACAGAATCCCCCTGGAAGATGGGCCCACTAGCCTTTGGCTCCCCCACAAACCATGGGCTACAAGACACTCTCAGCTTTGAAGCCTTCAGATTTACACACAAAAACACTTCCTGTCCATTCTTGCTTCTGATTGACTCGCTGGCAAGGTCACTCATAGCAGTTCAAAAATAAGACCTAATGTGTATGAGCCTTCAGACAACCTAAAAACGAACTGCAGTGAGATCATTCCTCACTGCAGTCCTAAGAAGAAAGGGACCCCCAACTCTTACCCCATATCCAGAGAAACTATAGATATTCTTCTGACAGAACTTGCCAGGACTAACTTTTCTTGGGTCACAAAAAAAATACACAAAGTGATTTGTGCAAACACAAAAGGCTCTGTATTTGAATCTAAAAATCAAGCACATTTGATACAGGCAAGATGGCTGTCACTGTCAGCTCTGTATATAGAGTATATTTATAGATGCTGTGTAGGTAGCTCCATCTCTACCATCCTCTATAAATACTTACACTTGCGATTGTCAACCAGATCATGGAAAACTTAAAAGCAATTTGTAGGAGTTTTAAAAAAGATAATGTGCTCTCTGTTATTGTATTATTAATTATGTCAATATTCAAGAATACAGGGCAAAAGAGGACAATCCTGAGAACTTTAATTAAAACTTAGCATTTCATTACTGAGAATTCAATGCTTTTTATTTAGTCTCAACAAGTATCTGGGACTGTATTCATATATGCTATAAAAGAGATGAAGAAAATGAAAATTAAGAATCTCAAACCATACACAGCTTTCCCAGGTCCCACTGTGAAGAGGCCAGAGTTATCTCCCACTCTCTGCCACTCAGTCTCTGGGTCTGGCTCTGGTGGCTTATTTCCAGCAATGCCCTAGGAACAGGTACCCTGTTCCCCTGAACCATCCCCTGCAGTTTTTACATGCATTTCCTATCAGTGTCAAGTCCCCAGGAGAACAAGTTGAGGAATTTACTCCATCATCTTTTGGGCAGTGATCCATCCGCAGTGGGGACCTAATCCCCAAAGGACAATGTGGCTCAATCAATGGACTTCTCTCAAAAGAAGCATACAAACAGAAGCATATGGCCACAAAAACAGCAAATTCACTTTGCAATTAAATGTCAAGTTTCAGTGTTGGAAAGGAACCCTAGGGTTTAACATGGGGGCATTTGAAATAATAATAATAATAATAATAATAATAATAATAATAATAAATCAGTGGATAATAAGAGAAGAATTGGATAGAAAGAAATTTTCTTTCTCTCTTTTTTTTTTGAAAATTCAAACTTAATTCTTCAGTAAACAAGAATTTTAGAATGTGAAATTATAATATAGGAAGGCTGCTCA
Source organism: Mastomys coucha (assembly GCF_008632895.1). Lineage (NCBI taxonomy): Eukaryota > Metazoa > Chordata > Mammalia > Rodentia > Muridae > Mastomys > Mastomys coucha. Next base: position 4,432,645 of record NW_022196892.1, on the reverse strand, counting down.
GTCCACATGAAACCCCCTATTGCTCTGAGAGGTCCATAGGCACTTCAGAAAGTAAGGTGCCAGCAACAGCTTCGTCCTCGGGGCATTGCCATGTATCTCTAGGGTGCAAAGGAAAGAACACTGGCAATTAGTTGAGAACTGAGGTATCTCACCAATCAATTGCTTTACAGAGATAAAAAGTGTTCATTCCACTTCAATACTTCTTGTGTCCTTAATATCCTTTTATGGATATAGGAAAGGCCAGGAAAGAAAAAAGGCGTCTCTAAATCCCTTATTTGTAGTATCTTCTGAAACTAATGGAAGTAAAAGTGAAACAAAAACATTAACCCACCAGTGTCTCCATCATTTTAAACTCGTATGATTACAGGGTACCAAGACATCCCATAATTTAAACACTCATAAACTTCAGCAACTTGCTCTAGAAAATGTTGACCTCCCCCCCCCACACGACAGACGAATAAATCCTCTGCTCATTCAATCTGACAATTGCTATGATTTTTCTTTCAGTAAATTTATGTAATTTGATCTTCCAAGTAGAGGATAAAAAAAAGTGGACTCAGGCAAAATAACAAGTTTGATTTTCAAAATGTGATGAGGTTTCTTTTCATGCCCCATTCACTGGAGACAGAATTGCTCACACTGTAAGCGCAGCGAGGTTAGCAGGCACTGAATCAGATCAGCAGTCTGTGAGCTCCTGTGGAGAAGCCGGGCAGGGCCTTGTTCTAGAAACACATTTAGGGGGGTATATTTTCTCATGTCCCAAGTTTGTTCTACTTAGTTCCAGCTTCTAAGAAAGGGACATGAAGACAGCTTGAGGCACATGAGCAGTGAACACCAGCAATCAAAGGGGATGAGAGACTCTAGACTGCACTGACGCTGCCCCTCACTCCTCATCACAGGAAGGCCACTCATGCCTAACCTGACACCTGGCTAACGTATTTTCTCACAACTGCACAGAATAGTCTCACATGGAAGGGTGGCTATAAGAACAGACCTGCTCCATACAGGGCTTCCGGATCCCTGTGCTGCCTGCCCATGGCTCAACCCTCACCTTTCATGAGTGAAAGGCTCCCACCTCCAAAGGGGAGAAACAAGCATATTTTTGCTGAGGAGTTTCAGTGGCAGTTTCCAGAGAGCATTAAGCAACTGCTCTGAAGAGGAAAAGATAAGCCAATTTGCAAACCAGAGGAATGACACAACCCGCAAGGAGGCTCCAATTTCCTAACTGGAGAAAATCCCATAGTGAGCCTTTAAACTTCCTGCACAAACCACACAATTCAACCCCAGGGTTATTCTGTCCTGGTCATGCTTTTTTAAAAGGCATCCGTCTGCAGACTCAGGTGGTCAGTGGCAGACCACAGCAAGTTCCCAAGTGAAGCCATGCACTTCTCCGAGCCCCGCCACAGGAACGAGATAGAGGGCTTCTGGCCACCTTGCACAGCCAAGTTCATCCTGTTTCCACAGCACAGGATATAAGCAGTCTCAAAGCAGCCAAGTGGGAGACCTGCCCAGAAGGCAGGGAAACTCTTCAATAGAACTCACCCTACATTTTGCTCTCAACAGCACACCGCTTAATGACATTCTAAGGGACAGCTGAGAGCTTAGCCTTCAAATGTCTTACAAAGGCTCTGCGGGGAGAGGTGCTGTACTGGCCCTGAAGATAAACTGTGGGACCAAACACATTTCAAACACATTTCCACTTAGCCCAGCACATACTTCCAGGGAAGCCCTTGGTATTTTTTGAGCAGAATCAATGGTGAGAAAACAAAAATTCTCCATGCTTTGGAAGCTGATGCAACACCAATGGAAAAGATCGAATGAACAGAAGAGAAAAGAGAAGCAGAATTCTGAAATGCAACTCTGAAGTTGCCTAATAGTGGAGTCGCCTTTAGACAAAAATAGAATCCGGACACTTGGCAGTTCTATGCACTTGTGCAGTTGCATGGCAGGAGTGATGCCCTCAAAATAAAATCCAGAAATGCCCCGTCAGCCTTGTGGACAATAACATGGATAGAAAACTCTGTACAGACACGCTTTCCTCTTTATTTTGCTGTATTTTCTTCCCGTCTTCTCTTCCCTCTTGCCCTCTCTCCTTCCTTACAGCCTCCCTCTCTTGTTGACATGTTTTTTTCTTTCCTTGTTTGACCTACTATGTCTTAAAATTTCCAACTACCTAATACCATAAATACTGCTAGGAAAGAAAGGTTGAAAAAGATCCATGGGGTCCATTCCATACCAACTATCACAAATGTGCTGAAGTTTATCATTAGTTGTAAATACAAACCAGAATTAAAATGGCATTACATGACTGAGCCCAGGTAAGCTATGAACCACACCACTGACTCTTTCTGTGATCCAACTTTACAGATTTTCATAAAATGGGCTTCGTTGAACACTCTGGACTGCTCAAACTTTTAACTTGTCTTGGTGTTACAAGCAATGTAACTCCCCAGGTCAGGGTTGGGGCCTAAAGTTCCAATGACTAACAAGCTGATAGGCAAAGCTGATGGGCAAAAGGCCACAGCATGAAAGCACTAAAACTCTCACCAATGGTCCCAGCCATTCCTTTTCTTATTGCAGGGAAAACAAACATAAACACAACCTGAGCTACATAGCAATATGGAAGCCAAGGAACATGCTGAGTGGGAGAAACCCCAGCAGCATCCGAATCCACTCTGTAACTTTCTGGCTTAGAAAGGTGACAGTGGTTCTATGTTGGCCAGGTCTTCATGGCATGAAAATGTCGTATCCCCATGCTTCTTTTTACATGCTTTGGACATGGACATGAGAAGAGGGGCCTTGATGAGGCTCAGGTAGCAATCTTGGAACTACAAAGATAAAAACCATATAAGCCAGATGTGGTGGTGCATGACTTTAATTCATCACTGAATTAGCAGAGGCAGTCAGATCTCTGAGTGCGAAGCCAGCCTGGCCCCAGAGTGTGTTTGAGGACATCCAAGGCTACACAAACCTGGAAGGGAGGGAGG
>NW_022196892.1:4426819-4429586 GCF_008632895.1 Mastomys coucha | reverse complement strand
GGCAGGCACACAGGCAGAGAGACACAGAAAGAAAACTACAGAGCTAATGTAGAGAGAGAGTTAAATGAAAGGTCAGCAAACTACAGCTAAATCTACAGACCACCATGAAATCTAGGCTGCCAATTCTTGCAAAAAGGGTAGGATTTACTGGAGAACAGCCATGTCTATTTAAGGATGTTGTCTTAGAGAGCTGCTCGAACAAACACTACGTCAGGTAGCTGAAGCAACAGATATTACATTCTCACAGTTTTTAATGTGGAGAAGTTTGAGATTACAGCATCAGTGTATTTGGAGAAGTTCTATAAAGGCATCCTGGTTCAATGCTTTCTTACAGGTTCCCCATAAAGCAAAATGAAAGATCTGAGTGGCCTAGGGTAAAGGCTACATTCTGTTCTTCCAGAGGAAAAGTACCCAGGTGGGCAGCTCAACAACTGCCTGCAACTCAAGATCCAGGGTAGCTAGGACCCTCTTCTGGTTTCCAGAGGTGACCACACACACACACACACACACACACACACACACACACACACACACACATACACACATACAAACTAAATAAATAAATACAAAGAAAAAAATACTACCCCTCTATGACCAACTGATTCTTCTCCTGAGGGCATAATTCCTATGTAAAGGCTGACCCTTATGACTTCATTACCTCCCATAGTCTCAACCTTTAAATATCAACCCATCATCTCGGGGCTGAGCTTAAACATACAGTTTCAGGACAACAATGCCATTGGATCACAGTAGCTGCCACTCTGAACTAGTGGCCTCTGCTGAGTAGCAGACACACAGAAGATGTACATGTGTAATTAAGTACCTGAAGGTTTGCCAGGGTGTTTCCAAGCTTCCAGTCCCTTCTTTGGATATTTCCATTGAAGGCATTTACAATGTGCTAAAAACGATGGTTCTTAATATAGCCTTCTTTTAATAAAAACAAGTTGCTTTCATCCTCCAAAAACTCCATTTCCTTCCTCCCGGGCCACTGGCAGGCAGAGAATGGAGTTTCCATATCCGGACTCACTACATCCAGAAGCAGTTGGCCCTGGGGACCTGGAAACACAGGTCAATATCTCCATGACCACAAGACCCCTTTTGACATGGGCAGGATGGTCAGTTCCCTGTCCAGCCAACTGGAGCACCCTGCACCCAGACAGCAAACAATAGCAGACAAACTTTGTGAACACCAGAGGAAACATATATTCTGAATAGAGGAAGAAAGAGAGAAACCAGCAGAAGACCCTGACAGAAAACACCCCAAGTCCCCAGAGCAGCAGCAGCCATAGCAGCGCAGCACCTGGCAAAGATACCTGCTAACACTTATAAAATTGCCTTGGAGAAAAATGGCATAATGGAAGTGAATATTTACTAGTTATTTTTAAAGGCAATTTGTCTCCTTGTTAGGGTTAGCAGTGAATACAGTTCTACTAAATTCTGTAGCATATGAGCATGGCAATGGGAGGAAAACAAGAGGAAGGTAATGAGAGAAGAATGTGGAGAGAGTCCTACTTTCTAGCCTGGCGCCATCAACAGCATCAATTTTCCAATCTACAGACTAGGTACAATTATAACCTACCCACCCACGCCGGTTCTGTTTTCTGTTATTATAACACAGTACCTGAGACTGGGCAGTTAAGTCCTACAGGGACAAGGTCTGCTGTAGCTCATGGATGTGGCAGCTGAGAAGTCCGTAATGGGCGAGAGTGTCCAGTAGTGAGGGCCATGTACAATGTCAACTCAGAGAAGAAAGCAGAGTAAGCAGGAGAGTGGGGCAAGCGAGCCCCAAAGAGGTCCCTACAACCTGCTCTGGCTATGGCAAATCCACTCCCCAGAGAAGCAGAGCTTACTCCTGGGATCCAAAGACCATCCACAAAACCTTACTTTACAGACGGGGACACTGAAAATTTACGCTGGAACATGTGTGTTTAGTGGCACAACTCATAGCCAGCCTATAGCTTGACTGTACACTGTGACTGCTCACTGGATGACAGGAAGAAATTCCTTCTGTTCTCTCCCAAGTGGAATAGTGTTCCACTCCCAGGTCCCTCCTTTCCCTCTCTCTTTCTCTTTTCTCTTCCTCTTGCTTTTTCTCTTTAATCTTCCTCCCCTAAGGTATTGAGATCTCCCAGAATGGACTTTACAGGTAATCAGCCAGCTGATCATTAACACCCTATTGTAGGTATTCTTCTGGCAGGGAACTTGATTAAGGACCTGCCAGCTTCAGTGGCATCCTTGGCTTCACAGAGACCCTGACAGTTTCACACAAACAGTGAAGCAATGCCCAGGAGCAGGAAGCAGCAAGAATCTTTACAGCCATTCTCAGAACCTTCCCGCTGCTGTTACTTAGCGAATCCCTAAGTAACAGGGCTTCCATCTATACACCTGCCAAACCTAGTTTCTAGATGTTTAGACAAAACATATAAAAATAGTTAAAAGATTCAAATTACGGTAATGACTGAGCTGATCTGTCAGCATTTGTTGGACTAATAAATTTACATCAGTAGCTACCAAGCTCCAGGCAGTAGAAAAACAACAACGCTGTATGAAGAGTTAAATTTTAACAAGGAATGTGAGAGAACCAACACACAGTGGCCTTTGGATAGTTTTACAGAAAATGAAAAGGAGTAAGGAAAAATGAGAAGAGGATGAAAGAAATACAGCTTTACAGAGGTGTGCTGAACAGCCGCTCTGGAGAGACAAAATTAGAATGCAGATTTGACCTGAGAAGGGAGGTAAAGAACAGGAATGGCTGGGGGCCCTGAGG
>NW_022196892.1:4411041-4426515 GCF_008632895.1 Mastomys coucha | reverse complement strand
GAGGGAGGGAGGGAGGGAGGGAGGAAAACAGACTCCAGATGAGAAGTACCACCAGCTCCAATCCCTGTCCAGACTATGCCCCTGCTAGATGCACAAAGCCTGAAGTCCAACATGGAACATACATAAAAAATATGTGTTGAATGGTAAAGCCAACTTTTAAGATGATTATACAGAAATGGGTTCTGGTTTGTTTTGTTTTGTTTTGTTTTGTTTTAAAAAAGATGTTTTCCAGGACTTTCTGTATGCCACACATCATCTGATAATGAGGCCATTGAGTGGTTAAAGAAACATCTGGCTAAGTCAAGGGCATCATGATGACCAGGGAACATGTGGCTTAGATAAAATAAGATGAGGCCCATAGCTGTTCTCCATGTCTGTAACTAAGCAGAATACATATCCTAGCTTCTTTTATGCCATGATATGCTACACTAAATATAACAACAACAATAAAAACCATATATGAATGCTTTAAAATTGTACTTTAAAAGACCCAGAGACCTCAGAATCTCAAATAAAGGGGCACACACAGATACTAAGATATAGATTAATTAACTCCAATACACAAACTCTGCATTCTGCTTTCTATGACAGGGTTATGGGAAAAAAAAAATTTCTGAGCTGTAGACAAAGAACCCAGCAAGTATATGTCTCAGCAAGGACCAGGCAAACAACCCAGTGAGCTGCTTTCTGTTTCAGCTCCTGCCGGTCTCCCAAGACTGCCAGCATTTCCTTTGCTACCATGTTTGTATCAGCTAGCTCTGCCTGGAAATATACCTGTACTGCTCTCCTAATATTTCAAAGGAGAAATAAGGTCTCTTACAGCAGCACATAAAATAATTGCTCCTGCCCTGTATCTTTAATTTGGGTACAAAGAAAGAATGGCAAGAAGGAACCAGGAAAGGAAGACAGAAAGGAGAGAAAATGAAATCAGGAAGAAACTGAAATAAACTGTCACTCTAAAGGGGCTAGAATGTAGCCTGGTGCCAGCACATCTACCCAGCATGCGTAAGACCCCCATTCTCCCACAGCAACACAAACAATAAATAACAAAAAAACACAACACAACATATAATACGACCGTAGAGTTTGAAGTCTGAAGAACCAAGCTTTTACCAGGGAAGGTTCCCAGCTGAATAGGATAAGTCAAAACAAAGGGAGGCACTGCATCTCACCAAATCCAAGTCTCTGTCTATGGATAGGAAATTCACCATCACTAAAGGTGCATGAAAACGTTTAATGATTCTCCAATGAACTACAAACTAATACTTACAAAGGCACACATTTTGAGAAGGTTATAGCATGAAGTTAGGTTTATGTCAAACATACCTAAAAATTGTTGAAAACCTAAGCCTAAAAACATACTTATCTTACATTCAGCGTTACCAATTATGAAGAGCTTAGCAGGAATCTGTCCTCACTTAGACAGCAATACCAACCTATCTGGGAAGAGCCTACAAGTCAATCAGAAAGAGTACCTCTGGATTCCACCCATGGATTCCACCCCTTGAGGTACAGCGTTGGAGCCACTCTGAAAGTATGGTTAAGCAGGAGAAGGGCTTGCTTTAGACACGCAGTATGGGGTGGTGGTGCAGGTATGAGTTAGCTATGGAGAACATCTGCTTATCCATAGATCAGTTACACGTTCTTGGACCAGGTCTTCACCTGGAGCAGACTCTAGCTTCATGCTTTGGATACTCCCTGGTTATGCATAATAACCAAGAGAATCAGCTTGTATCTGAGATACTTCAGGGCAAAAAACACAGAGTTTCTGAATACACAGACAGCAACCACTGGTGATTGCCTTCAAGAAGAAAAGGAAAAAACAAAAACAAAATCCCTAAGGACAGGCCTCATGACTGTTGAGAAAAGATACAAAGAGGCACCTAACATATTTTAGTTAGTTTCCAAAGCGATGCTGTGCAAAAGCACCATAGACAGGCAGTTTAAAGGGTATGCATGCTCACAGACACATGTGTAAGAGACACACAAAACAAGTAACATCCATCCCATGACTAGATGACATCAGGTTTCTCAAGGGAACAGAACCGCCCTACTTGGAACCACTGCTTTTTTCCCAACTTCTTCCCTAGATGCAGGAGTTTCCCCTACTGTTTCTACAGTGGCTGTGGGTAAGGCTCTCTGCCAGCACATGCCTACCATCAAGTAGGAGACACAGCTTTGTGGGGAAGAGACACAGCTAAGATGAGATACCCTGCCTGAAGCAAAGATATGAGCAGGGGACCGCCAAGACAATGACTGGATTTCTAATTGGATTTCTATTATAGAACAGGTGGAAACTAAACTTTGAACGTTCTCTAAATATCCTGCAACTCCTATCCCACCCTTCCATAGAGAAGCTACCCTCCTACATATGCTTCAAGCACTGCCCTATTCAACTGTTGATGGTCCCACCATTTATCTGTACCTGGAAGCCATCCTTAGGACATCTGCAATAAAGTAGGAGACAGTGAATTTGAGATGCCTATTCTCCTCATAAAGACACTGCAGCTGGATCACCATGATTCCCAATAGAACAGCAGCAGCGGGCTGCAGCTCTCTCACTTCACACCTGAACCATTAGAGCACCAGTGCCCTGACCTTTGGGGTCACGTGTCATGAGTATTCACATCCAAAACCAGCTCACCAATGCTACTGTATAGCAGGAGACTGCACAAGCTTCCTGGTCCATTCTTATAACTGCTGGAGAAGCCATTAATGGCATTTACAGAAGGATAAAAGGGTATTTACAGAACTACACTTTCCTGGGAAATGAGGTAGCCTTTGTGATTCACTGTGTAAAATAAATCAATGAGGATCAGTTGGCCAGCAATATAAAATGTATCTTAAACAAAAAGGAAGGAAAGGTAGAGAGACTGGCCTAAATCACAGATCCACTCAATGGACACAGAAGCATCCCCGCCCCTCTCTGAGCCCATTCATGCCTTCTAATTCCAAGGCAGCTTTTTAAAATCTTAAAGGGGGGTCCAGGAAGCATCTGCTGGGCAAGTAACTTGACCCTGTGCTCTTTAAGGTTACATTTAAAACTATAGAAAATGAAATGTATGGATTTTACTGAATATAAATAGCTTTAACATATTACTTCCTTTACATCAATACTGTCTATACAGGTGAATAAAGTGAGTTTTCAATGAAGAACAGAACAAGTGCTAAAGGAAGGGATGATGCTTGTGGTTATATAACTAGGAAAGAGCTTAACCTAATGTTGGTGATTTTAGTACCTGGTAGCATTTTCAGAGTACTATTCAGAGTACCAGAGGAGAATTAGAAACATACACATGTGCACATGCACATAAACAATATGTCTATCCACTTTACATTCTATTCAATAAGTGCCGTTTTCTCATTTCTGGGTAAAGTGTGGTGAACCTGATTGTACGTATGTCTTGAGTTATGTATGCACCAGTCTTAGTTTATTCCCAATAGTGATTTCTGAGTTCCTCTCCCACAAATTTCTCCCCTTACTCAGTGACCTGACCCCAGAACTTCCATCCTGCTGGCCTGGCTATAATCCAGAGCTTTCAGCTCAGCATGTTTCTTGGATGGTCTCTCTACTGATAATACAAGATCTCTATAAATTGATCTTACTGCCAAATTCCATATGACCCATCTCTAAGCTCCATGGTCTATTATGACTACCCTACTACCCCTTTTAAACATGTCTTCTTGGATTCCACATGAAAAGTGATCTTCATGAAATGTCCCTTTGTAGTAGGACAAGTAACTATGATTTAAGAGTTATCTGTTTAACTCCAAGGAGCTTCCAGATACCTATGTCTGTAGAAGAAAGGTGTGTCACCAAACTTCATGCATGGCTCACACCATGGAGGGTGTCATTTTAACAAGATGCAGAGAACCTGCAAGACAAGGAAGAGTTAGACAAGAAGCAACTGCCAGGCAATGTGGCATGTTCATCGCTTAAACACTCCATTTCATTCCAAGGTACCAAAACGATAATAGACTTTATTCTAATTGGATTGTCTGCAATGAGCCAATTTAAGTGCTAAATGCTGCGAATTATTCAGCTCGACATAGCAATGCACTGATGTGAGCCACTGCAGGGCAAGGGGGTTGTGGGAAGTGTGAGTTCCAAAGCATAATGAGGAGCCAAGAGCCTAACTTGGCAGACCTCCACCACACAGACTCATATTGTCTCAACAGCTGCAGGAGGCCCAGAAAGAACTGGCTGCCACCTTGACCCAAAATGCATCTGCCACCAGCCAGCCCAGCTGATCCCAGAGCATCCCAGTCCTCCATCACCAGGACAAAGACAGGTCGAAAGCTTCCCAATAGAAGCTGAGGATTCAAGCAAAACTTGTCACAAAAGGGGCACTGCTGAACACGCACGCTCTCAAGGCTTCTTGTTTTCTGACTTCGGCCTATGACACAGCTAGGTACAGTTTTATAAGCAATGGATAAGAGCTCCAGATCAGAGGAACGGGAAGACAGCCTGCATTACAAGAACATTAAAACACTCCATGTATGGTGGCACATATACTCCTGGAACTAAGGATCTGATGATCCTAGGGACTGGATGACTGGATCAGTCTACTTGATCAGCCTGAGGCCAACGAGAGACTGTGTCTCAAAGGAAGTGAACAGCCTTCCTGAAAATGACATTGGAGGTTGTTTATTGGTCTCCATGCTGGCATAAATGTGTGTGTGTGTGTGTGTGTGTGTGTGTGTGTGTGACATGCATTAAAAAAAACTTCCTGTCTTTAATTTAATTCATGGGAGGTCATTTAAAAGGACATGAAAACGGAAAGGGGACTAAGAAGAAGAAGAAGAGGTGCAGGGGGAGTGGATGGGGAACTGGGATGTACACATGATCAAAATGCATTATACACACTAGGAAATTGTCCACAAACTAATAAAAAATGTCATTTAAAAAACCATTTTAAAAACCCACCTGAGACCTAGTGTAGAAAGCGATATGCCACATACCAGTTAACCAACCCCAAGGCCTAGTATTTAACATTCCTGTGGCTCACATACTTCACTTTAAATATGGACATGATAAGAGTGCCTGAATCTCATGGCTTGTAGAAGTGTGTTCATAAAGTAGTAGTTCTCAGGCTCAGCTTTGCTTTCAACACTTCACCCCTCTGTATCAAGCTTACCTCGAAAACATTACACGGACATTCAAAAAGGAAACACACGTTAGCCGAAGCTACACACTATTTGGAGCTGTACAGTGAAGTCTCAACTCCTTCCATCCGCCCCATTCTGCCACCATGTGAATCCTCCCTTCATTCAGTGACTCCGTGATGTATATGCTGCCTGCTAGCTCCTCAGTACACTCTCAGTTGTCACAGTGTGGCAGTGCTAATATCTAAGTAGTCCTTAGATTTCTCAGTAATTATGAAAAGTACAAGACCAAAGCAGCTTTACTATAATTATACATATCTATTAACTTAGTACTGGTTATGGATGTTAATGACAGATTTGGAAGCACAGAAAAAAAATCATAGTGCTCAGGGAGTTCCATACTGTATTCAAGTTCAGGCACTCTCTAGGATGAAGGCTAACTACTATGGAGGGATTCGTATGTAATTTGAAGTCAAGACACATTAGAGATTAAAAATAGATAACGATCAGAATACTGAATAAGTATAAGTTACATAAACACCAGTCTTAAGTTTTCTTCCCCCACCAAAAAAAAAATGCTTTTAAAAGAAAATTCTGGCCCATGGGGAGAGAGGTTTCCAGATTCATGAGTGCCAAGTCCTATTGAAATTATGATTTTTCAAAGTTATCTGGTGGCTATGATGAACTGGTTACCGAGGTGACCTTGGGAGCACTGTCCTTTTGTCTGACTCAATATTCTCATAAGATATCAATGCTTTATACACACAGCCAAAATGAGTTGAGTCCTGTGAAAAATTCCATTTGCAAAGATCATCAAAGAAACACATAAGTGAGCCAGGAGGTGGTGGCGCACGCCTTTAATCCCAGCACTTGGGAGGCAGAGGCAGGCGGATTTCTGAGTTCAAGGCCAGCCTGGTCTAGAGAGTGAGTTCCAGGACAGCCAGAGCTATACAGAGAAACCCTGTCTTGAACCACCCCCCCCCAAAAAAAAAGAAAGAAAGAAAGAAAGAAAGAAAGAAAGAGAAAGAAAGACATAAGTGAAAACTTTTCACTTTTTTAATGTCGCAAGAGAAGATTCCAACAGCTTCCTGACAAAAGGGTAAATTAGCTTTCCTCAGAGGCTAACAATGCTGACTCCATTTGGGCTGAGGGATTACATGGTCACAGTAGTTAAATGTGTGTGCTTTCCCCTCCAAAGAAGCAACAATTGACTGGCCACCTCAACTACTCTCTCATGTCCTAAGTCACATAGGCCCTGGCTCATTACATAGGAACCAGCTATAGTTAAGTGTGGAATTATAAACTAGAGCTTCAAATTGAATACAATATGGCCAAGAGTTATAAGTTCAATAATAACTTCTTTATTTGTTTGTTTGTTTAAGACAGGATCTCACCTTTGTAGCTCTAGCTGGCCTGGGAATTGGCTATGTAGCCCAGGCTAGCCTTGAACTCACAGAGGCCCAGCTGCCTTTGCCTCTCAAGTGCTAGAATTAAAAGTGTGAGTCACTGTGCCTGGCCAAGAGCATGTGATTTTAAATCAATTGATAATGTGGTAATTTCCAGGCTCCAAAAGACCTCCTACTGTGCTGTGCTCAGTAGGAGGATTGGAGAATCCTGGAGAATTGGTCTCTATTTATGTGACTATCTGAAAAATACAGCATACTTCTTAGACCTCACTTGACACCCCCAAAGGAAGCAAGTCCCCATAAGACCTCACTCCACCAACCCTCCAAAGGCAGCTCCTGTAACAGTTCTGTAAACTTCACCGCGTTGTTCTCTAGAAACAGACCCAAGGAATAAGAAGACAAGGAACAAACAAGATGTGCTTCACAGCTCTAATTGCAGAACAACAACGCCTGCCTCCAACTCCAAGCCCTCTAAGCTAAAAACAGTAAAGACACATGAACACTTGCACATTAATCAGGATCTCAGCTCCCTCCTCCGCCACTACCACACTCATGCTAACCGAGAAGGGAGATCTGCATCCTGACAGACTCCGAAAAATGCAGAACTGGGAAAGTGGGCAACTGATACTAGGAAGATGGGATCTATAGATCTGGTTCTCTTAAAAAGATTTTCAAAACCCTGCCTACCTCAGAGTTCATACTGGAAAACCCAAACGATGTACAAATGCTTGGGGGAAATGGTAAATACACAGCCACCAATTCCCACAGGGCCCTCAGTGCCTGCACCCAGCCTCCTGCTGGAGAGGTAGGTCATTTATCCATAGCCTTCCTGTCCTCTAAGATAAACTCAGGCCTTCTCTTTATGACCCTGGTTTACTTCCTGGTTATAAGCTAAGAAAGAACCACAGCTAAAGAAGCTGAGCAGAGTCTGGTGCCAACAAAAGACAAACACAAAAGTCATTTCAGAACATTCTTATTCATAAAGACCACACTGACTAATTTATGAATAGTTTCAGATGCTTAAACCTGGAACATGAAAACATGGAGCTTGGGCATCTTTCTGCTGCCCACACTCCTGTATTCATAGCAGGAGAGAGAAAGAGCCACTGATGACTACCAGATGGGAAGGAGCTATCAAATCCAGCTGAGTCCCATGAGCATTTCTCAGAGAAAATGAGCAGGCAGCAGAAATGTAAAGTCTCCCAGGGAGACACATTGGATCTGGGTCTTGAAGTATGAAAGCCAGCCAGAGAACATCAGTGAACTTCCTTATCTTACTCTGGCAACCAACATGGAGTCACAATGCAGATAGTAGTAAATCAGGTCAAATGACTCCTTCCCAAAAGGGGAAAAGTGGGTCAAAGGAAGTGAAAGCGCTGGAACCCAGTGCAAACTTTATTCTGACCTTGATCTGACTTTGATGAAGATGTCAATTATAGGACCAGAAGCCTGAAGTCTTATCCCATTCGAGCCAGGAACTATTGAAGAGGCATGGATAGAAAAAAAAAAAAAAAGGCAATTCTATGACCAACGCTTTCCATTCAGATAGAAAATAAACTAGAGTCTTTGTGAGCCCATTCTGAAACACGCTCAATTAGGCTCAAAGAGGGCACGGTTTTTTTTTTTTTTTCTTCTGTGCTAAAGGAGACACAAAAGAGACTCTTTCACAAATTTGTACTGATCTCTGTGAGTAGACCTGTTCTCGAAGACCAAGCCTCTCCACTTACAGAGCTTTGTCAAACTAGACACCCACATGGGCGAGAAGAAAACTTCATGAAGAACTCAAAGCAGGCAGCTCTCTCCTTTAGAGAGTGGCAACTGATGAGTACCTCACTTTAAGTTAGCCAAGTTGAATAACAGGTCAAGCCTAGAGTGTGTATTGCAAAGGAAAATGCTATAAACGGGGGTACATCACAGGCTTTCAAATAACCCTTAGAGAAAACCACGGAGGCAAAATAATGAATGAAGGAAAAGAAATTCACATAGAAATCTAAGACCTGGAAAGCCATGACTGACAGCTAAAATAACACCCATAGGATGGTTAAATGAGAAAGGTGGTCCTTGCTCCGGAAAGCAGTGAGCAAGGGCACCCGTAGCTGATGCTCTTCCACAGTGAAGACCTTGCCCAGCTGTCCACTGTATTCCCTTATATGGAAAAGTTCCCATTAATTATATATATAAACAACTTCAAACCTAAACATCAAGCTTTGACTTGATTCACACCCAGGCAGTCTATTGCCTCCCAGCAAACGAAAATACCCATATCAAACTCCTCTTGAAATGCTTCTAGGCTTTACATACTTTAAATGCTTCAGAAGAAACCCCCAACTGCACAGAGAATAAAGAAATACCAACCTCCCAAACCTAGCTCCCAATTGACAAGAATAAGGGGAATTCAATATCAAAACTATGCAGATTATTCAACTCTATCAAACAAAAAAGCAAGAGATCAAAAAACAGCCATGAAAGTTTTGGAAAAGATTGCCAGCCTTCTGCACACAGGAATCAATCATAATGACAAACTCTAATGGATTTTTTTTCTGTCTTCCTTTCCTTTTTCTTCTTCCACTTACATTAAAGGGTAATCTAGTCAGGCTTAAGTGAAGCTCTGCCTTTTGAGTTGGTGAGCAAATGCTAAATGATTCTGCATAAATAAATTTTGCATTTAAAGGGGAACCAAGAACACATACTCCCATGTGAACAGCAGAGTTTTCGATGCAAAGTTCCTTAGACAACTGATGCCAGCCATCACTGCTTTGCTCATACTACTTAGGCATGGGAAAAGTTAAGGGCCACACGGCACTTCTAAAGAAGCAGGATATGCAAGGCTGACTCTTGACTGCCACACATTTTCTTAGAGAATCAAAGAATACTTTTAGAAGTGCCTTCTGTCAGGCTCCAAAAATATTACAAAACAAAGCTGTGCACGGCCAGGCAAGATTTCGACTCCCTGCTCTCTGTAGCACTCACAGAAAAAAAAGATCTGGTTACCCAAGGAGGGCATCAAAGAGCGCAGGGACAATAGAGGAAATCAAGGGGAGAAATCATTCTGGTAAAAATCACACTTTCTAGCAGCGAAAGAAACACAAATAGGAAGAACTTTAAAGCTATACTTCAGGGTTATTAAAACACAATGAAATTATAAAACCCAATTCTTGAGGGGCTCAAGATAAACAGGCATACACTGCCAGCCACGAATTCAGCTTCAATCTTCCTAAATGATCCAGCAGCCTTTAATAAGAACTGTTCAATAGCAGTAATTTCAAAGAAATAATTAGGAGGGGGTGGTCATTTAGACCAAAAAAATATTAGATTTCATTAAAAAATAATGAAATGAAAACAACGCTTCAACATACGGAAATAATTAGACAAACCATGACAAAGCACTGTAGTGCATAATAGCACTTTTTGCTAAAGACATGCATAACATATCCCATTAAAAATAAACTCATGGGCAATTCTACCAGAAAGATACGTATATTTAATAGACACATATATATTCAGCCCACAAGAAAATTGGAATGAAATGTATTTATATACTAAATGTAAAACACAAAATGAAAAGCAGGCTCATTGGAATATGTTGGTCTAAATGTTACATGGGAAGCAAAAGTGTTAACATTAGTAGTTATTACATAAACACTTTTATTACTTGGGACATCTGTGTGCTCCAGATATTTAATGGTTAATTTATTGATAACTTGACAAGATCTCCAAATGCCTATAAGACAATAGCCCTAGGCATAGCACTGAGGGATTGTCTATATTTGGGCAATATCTAGACAGGCCAGCTATGGATTTCTTTGATTAGGTTAATGGAGATGGGATACCTCATGCTGAGTAGACAGAGCACTTTGGTCACTGACTGTACAAAGGAGAAAGCCAGCAGAGAATAAGATTGTTTTTTCCTGTATTGTGGATACAGTGTGACCAGTTGCTTCAAGTTCCTGCTGCCTTGAAATCCCTGCTGTGATGGACAGTATCCTCAAACTGTGAGTATTTGATCACAGGGAGAGAAGTAATTGGTATGGAATGCATTAGGAAGCAATGAAGGCACAGGACTCTAGCCTTCTGCAGTCCACCAGGGATAAGTCTCATCCACTCCCTCTTTTAATCTTTAAGCACATAATATATTAATGGAGATTGCTATGGGGCACAGACGGACCAAAGCCAAAGGTGCATGGGAAATGGAAGTAGCAGTGGGGGGCAGGCAGCCACCTAAGTAAAGGCCACACTCCGGAAAGCAGCTAAACCAGGAAGACCACCGGTCAAAGGTCACATCCTGGTGGAAGAACCTGAGACATCCCCAAGATGTTCACTCCTGCTTCCAAGTACAACTGGAAGCCACTGGCGGTTCAAATTAGACAGTGATCCCACAGGGCTTGGGCAGTCTGTCCCTGGCTGTCTCTCAGGAATGTCAGTGCTGATCTGAAGACAGGAAGTGAGGAACAAGGCCAAGGACAAAGGCAAGACCCAGCCACAAAGGTCAGATGCAGGGTGATCTTACTGGGAGCTTCATGGCCGCCAAGTCCGCACCGAGCATAGCAGTGATCTTTACCCACAACCAATTTGGTTGAGAAAATGCAAGTACAAGAAAGGTGATATTTAAACTAGAAATAACAGGCTATAGCAAAAATAATGCAACTATAAAATGATACCGACCCTCCCTAAGTCCAGAGACTAGAAAGGGGAGCACTACATGATGCATGCATTGGTTCTTTCACAGCCAGGATATAAAGCAAGGTGAATGGATAATTCAGAAGAAAGACTGCTCAAGTCATTCTAGGGAGCCGGACCAACAGAGACTGCTGCAATTTACCAGCTCATAATCCAGTTCAGTACGTATATAAAATTCATTAATTCAACAAAAATTCAAGAAATGCACTTTTGGATGGGTAGGTGGAGGTACACAAAAATGTACACACACTCACACACATGTGCACGTGTACTCACATATGCACACTCACATATATATAATGTGCTCACATTCACACACACTTATATAAATTACACACACACACACACACACACAGAGTCACATACATATACATACAATTCTAATGAAGTATCTTTTTATACCAGACCCAGAGGAATTAAGTATGAAGATGCTGATGTAATACTGTGATTAGAAGCAATAGATGTAGCCAGCCAAGGGACCTCTTCACTGTGGGAAGAGTTAAACACAAAAGGAAAAGTGGATGAATATAGGGAACACTATAGTACTCCAGGGTAATGAGCAAGAATAACATAATTCAGACAGACCTCAGAAGATGGTTCTGAGTAAAATGAGAAACAAGACATCGTGATCTAGAACTCACAAAACACCCCGTAAAGCAACACATTAGCAGTGAGTATCTGTGGGCAAAAAATAAAAGTAAATCAAAGAAAACAAGCAATGAGGGTATCTTCCCACTCCAAGAAAGACAGCACACCATTAAGAATAGACTGCCTGAACCCTTTGTGTGTTCCTGTCTGTGCTGGTGCATGACCTCACATGGAGGCCAGAAGTCAACCTTAGGCATTGTTCCACAATAGCCTACCTCCCTAGTTTTTTGAGGCAGCCTCTCACTGGAACCTGGGCTTGCCAATTAGGCTAGACGAGCTGCCCAGGGACAGCTGCAGATGCACCAGTGTCCCCAGCACTGGGATTTCAGGAGCATGAAGTACCCTAGGTTTTTTAATGTGGGTGCCAGGGTTCAAACTCAGGTCCCTGGGGTTACACAGCAAGTATGGAACGGACTGGGCTCTCTCCAATCTGTATATTTTTTTTTGTGTGTGTAACATTGGGTCTCAATACATAGCACTGGATGACCCAGAGCTCACTGTGTAGGCCTGGCTGGATTTGAATTTACAGGAATGCCTCTGTCTCTGAGTGCCAGGGTTAAAGGCATGTACCACACACCCCACTGTATAGTTTCTAAATAAAATGCCTCAGTGACCTGGAAACCAACTTTAATCCTTATCAGCAAGGAAAATCTCACTTGGTGTCTCAGTGTGCATGAATATCATGGAGACCATTTTAAATGTTCTCTTCTTCTTACAAAGTTCATGTATTCTCCAATCATGAAAGTCAGTATTACTTTACTTCTCTGTAGTCAGAGGGTTGAAACCCTAAGGTAACAGGGTTATGCCTTGGCCAGCTGAGCAGGGTACACTCAGCTGAGGCAATAGTTTCTGCAGTGCCACCACATGTGTAACTCACCATTGCTTGGGATCTCAAACAGGAATCTCAGTTCCTGGTAGTTCCTTTTCAAATCTTTCACACAAAAGAGCTCCATCTGAGTACGTGCTCCAAAAATGATCTCAAAGTTGGCCAAAAACTGAATCCAAGAAAAGGTTTTCCATTAAAAGAACTACCTGTCATTAAAGTGGGTAGGAAGACCCAGTTTGTTTCAATTTGGGGAAAAGGTTAAGCCTCGTTAG
The DNA here is from genome assembly GCF_008632895.1 of Mastomys coucha. Lineage (NCBI taxonomy): Eukaryota > Metazoa > Chordata > Mammalia > Rodentia > Muridae > Mastomys > Mastomys coucha. The sequence goes on along the minus strand of NW_022196892.1, from coordinate 4,413,580 downwards.
TGTTTCTGGAAAAACCATCACTGTTTAGGGAAAGGGTGTGTCACTGAAAGCATTAGCAGGAAACTTCTCTTGGGGTGACAAGGGCAAGAACTCAAGACCTCTCTGGCGCCTCTCACCATCAACTCCATGTCCAGTCAGTCCAGGGACTGGAGACTGAAGTGCAGCATCAGCCAGGGCAGGATTTAAACCCAGCAATCACAGGAAGCTCACTGATGCCTGCTCTCCTTCAGGTTATTCTGGCTCAATTTGTTTAGATTTGTGGTAGCAACTTTTACCTCACAACAGACATTGATAGTGTCTAAGTGCATGTAGTGAAAATAACTCACGTTTGTTTGCTTTCTTTTTTTATTTCCATTTTTATTTTTATCTATCTATCTATCTATCTATCTATCTATCTGTCTATCTATCTATCTATCTATCTACCTACCGACCTACCTACCTACCTACCTATCTATCTGACAGTTTCTACGTAGCCCTGGCTGTCCTAAAACCTGACTGCTGCCTCCACAGTGCTCAGGACTAAAGGTGTGGACCACCACACCTGGCTCATGTTTGCTTTCTTAACTCCTGTCCCAAAGAAATACAAAGGCAGAAGTTCCCCGGGTTTATTATTGTGCCAACTTACTAAATTATATCAGACGGAACTGCCAATCACACCCCAAGGTTTCACAGTTAGCACTCTGGCCTTTGAACTGCTGGTTCTAAGTCACTCAAAGTCTAACTATGCTCTCCAAAGCTTGTGTGCTGAACTGCTGCCAAAAGGTCAATGACCAGACAGTTTTTACAACATGATTTCCATTTCTGAAATACCAGCTTGAAATGTCGATTCAGACTGTACCTTGGCCTCTGCTCAAAAGTTAGGCAGGGAACAGTTTCTAAGCGCTACTTCAAGGGGGATGACCTGTCCAACAGATTGGACTAGTTCAGATGAAGTTGGAGCAGCTGTGCCCTCTCAGTGGCCTCTGACCCTGTGGACTCTTCACCCCAGGATCCTCTGGCTCTACCTTGCTCTTGTTTCCACTGGGTGTGGCCCTTACCTGCTTTACTAGAAATTTAGTCGATAAAAAAACAGTTTCCCCCAGATTGCCCTTGGAACAAGCATGTGCCGTTAAGAGGACCTTTGAAGAAAATGTTCTTATTCAATGACGGAAAGCATTTTTATCAATTACAACAGGACTCCGAGGAAGCTTGCTGTGCACGTGAGAAGAATTTGACACATCTGGGCTCTGCCGACCAGACGGGCTGATTAGTGATGGCTCCCATGCCCATGGAGGCAGGCATGCCAATCCATAGTGAAAGCTTCTGGAGTATTGGAAATAATTTGGAAATATTGGAAAGCTTTTGAGGTATCTTCTAGTCCAAAACTGGATGCTCACAAAGCACACATCCAGTAAAAATCTGGTCAATAGCTGCTAATATTCTGTAAATGTTCTTACTAAGAAGCCAATTGTTGATTTTAAAAGGAGAAGGAGGAGGAGGAGCATACAGTGACACACACCCCCACCATCACCCCAAACCATGCTTTTGAAAAATGGCTTTTGAAATTCCAGATTTTGTATGTTTGAAAATGCTCAACTCAAATGAGCTTACTTTTTTTGTTCAATTAATTCTGTTTTCTGTAGAGAAAGGAAACTGCAACTGTTTCCAAATAGAAATCTGGGGCACATTTCTTGTTTCCTGCAGGACAACAGTAGTTTGAGACAGTTCTAAAACTCCTAACTCACACATGTCTTTCATCCCAGCACTCCAGAAGCAGAGGCTAGGAAATGAATGTGAAGCTTCCTGGGCTACACAGCAAGCTCCCACACCTGGTGGGCCACACACTAAGACCATGTTAAATGAATAAGTTTTTAAAAAAATTAAACAGAAATCTAACCTAGACATGTTAGATTTCCACAACCTAACACATTTCATATGTAAACAATACATTGTATCAATAGAGTCCCATATCTTTAAAACACATGGGATCTCATGATATTTTCTCTAGATATAAAATTATGACCAAAACAAACAAAACAAAACAAAAAAAATGAACTCTCCAAACTTAATTCTGTTAAAAATCAATTCTGGAGCTAAATGAAATCCTAAAAAAGTATGTGCTTATGTCCTTTTAAGAAAAAAACTATCTACGAGAATCTCTCATAACAATAGTTTCTTTGAAATTCAGGACACACCTTCAGGATACATGGTTCTGCTATGACCCCATGTTCCCTTTCAAAGGAACATGTCAAGGGGACACAGATGTAGGGAAAGCTCCTCAAACCTTGCTGTAATTTCTAGTGACTATGTTAGATTGTTTAACAACTATGAGAGCCAAGCATATTGGTCAAATTATAGCAAGAGTGAATAAAAAACAAATGGGGTGAACATCCAAACCTGCCGTTGACTTCCAGAAATTCTCTGAAATTTGCTTATTTTTCATTCAAATACACAGAAGAGGAGAGGGGAGAAAGGGGGAGACTAGGGAGAGGTGGTGGAGGGCAGAAAGGGGGAGACTAGGGAGAGGTGGAGGAGGGGAGGAAGGGGGAGACTAGGGAGA
>NW_022196892.1:4402892-4410998 GCF_008632895.1 Mastomys coucha | reverse complement strand
AGGGGAGGAAGGGGGAGACTAGGGAGAGGTGGAGGAAGGGAGGAAGGGGGAGACTAGGGAGAGGTGGAGGAGGGGAGGAAGGGGGAGACTAGGGAGAAGTGGAGGAGGGGAGGAAGGGGGAGACTAGGAAGAGCTGGAGGAGGGCAGAAAGGAAGGGAAAGTTCTTTTACTTAAAATAGAAGATCCCTTCCTCCTCCATAATATTTAACAACTTACTGTAATAGCAGAAAACCCTAGGGTAAAAATTGCTCAGCCATTTTTTGTCAACCAAAGGAAAAAAATATATAAAATTCTAAACACTAACTGCTCATATAAATGCCTTTCAAGGCTTTTACAGACTGGACTGACATGTCTTTTGAACAACTCAATGAATAATATTTTAGAAAGCCAACATTAAAGTTTGAGTAAAAATTTCAGTGTAGTAAAAGACACAGCTGTATACTCAGGAATTATACAAAAAGCAGAAATCTGACAACAAAACCAGGTAGCTAGGAGCCTGAGGCCTTCAGGAACTGACAGGATGGTTTTGGATCCTGTAAGAAGTACTGTATGCATCCTAGGATACCAGCGTGTCCTGCTCTCTCCCAGGGTCAGCATGCCCACATCAGCTTGGGCTGGTACGTGTACAATTACTGGAAGAAACCGCAGGTCACTGCTGGACAGGGAGAGAACAGGCTGTCGGCACTTTCTTCTCTTGGCACACAGTTTTCCTTTTTCATAAGTCATTCACAGTCTCTTGAGTGCGAAGAAAAACTCAGCTCCTTCTTAAGAGAAAGAAAGAAGGCCCAGTTTCAAGTAGTGGGTACTGGCAAGCTTGAGGCCAGAGAGGGCTCCCCTTGCTCTTGGCTATTAAAGCTATACAGACACAGAGGCACTGGAGGCAGAACAAGGTTATGCCATGGAAGAGCATGCAGTCCCAGAGCTGGATCTGTCTTCTGTAGGGAAAATGATACCCAGTGTTCATGATTCCCTCAGCCCCAGCCAAGGAAACCCAACACCCAGATGTGAAGAAACTATTTACAGAAGCAACTCTTCCTGCCAGTGTCTGGATGACATTCATGCTGCTGGCTGACAAGCTCGTTGGGTCTAGAAACATGAGAAAAGGAGCAGGCACATATAAAAGAAGAGAACCGAGTCAAGGACAGTGGAGTTTGAGAACTTGTTTCATATTAATAAAATCAAAAAAAAAAACAACAGAGCAGGTATAGACTGTCATATAACTAGACTGTAAGGTCCAGGATCTGCCCTTTATCCACATCTTTGCTTTCTTCTTCTTTTCTTTTTGAGACAGGGTTCCTGACTATCCTGGAACTCACTCTGTAGACCACGTTCCCCTTGAACACACTCACAGAGGTCCACCTTCCTCTGCCTCCTGAGTGCTGGGATTAAAGACATGCACCACTACCTCCTGACTGCCCTTTGCTCTCTACAGTTTGCTAACGTCTATCAACCATGAGCTGAAACTATTAAATGGAAAATTCCAGAAATGAAGAAGTCATAAGCCAAAGCTCACTTTCTATTCTAAATAGCATCTTGCTTTGTCCCACCTGAGATGTGAACCAACACTCCATCCAGCATATTCATGGTATCCTACTGACATGCATCCTGACTTAGGGCCCCAAAGCACCAGAGCAGGTAGCAGGGTATTTTAAATATGCTTGTGAATTCATAAAACAGGAATTCTTGGCCTACAACTATTGTTCACTGGGCCCTCTTATGGGATTATTATCTATGTGACTGCGACTTTGAAAGTGGGCTGAAGGAGGAGCAGAGGCAAGCATGTCATGGGGAAGGTGAAGAAGTAAAATGCATTCCAGTGGAAGCACTGTGAGAGACATCAGGGAAGGGGCAGCTTCCACACAATGCTATGAACAGCACACTCAAAGAGGTCTGGAGATGGGGCATGTCAGGGTTCTTTGCAGCAAGGTCTGTCATCAGCTTATCCAGAATATAAGGTACAACAAAGAGCATCCGTGGTGATGAGACTGAGCAGTGTGCAGACCTTCCCTGTGGACCTAGTACCAACACAAGCAAAAGGACACAGGAAGCAGCACCTCCCTGGAACGAAGAGCCAAGCTGAGGGGCGACTTCTAGCCCACAGGGCCCACAGGGGCCACAGGGCAAGGGTTGTCTGTCATCATTGCCCACTGAGAGATGCGAGATAAGTAAAGCTCTGCAGGATATACTTTCCATGCAGGGTAAAGGTTTCCCCAATTCAAAAGGAAATGCCACTGGGAAAGGAGCAGAGGTAAAGTAAACAATCAAGAACATTGTGTTAAAGATGTTACACCACTGTGAGCCCCACAAGTTCGTGTGTGTGTGTGTGTGTGTGTGTGTGTGTGTGTGTGTGTGTGTGTTATGTATCCATCCATCCATCCATCTATCCATTCATTTATGTTTTTTTAGAGGCAAGGTCTCACTATGTAGCTCTAGCTGTCCTGGAATACACTAGGTAGACCAGGCTGGCCAGAAATTCACAAACATATACCTGCCTCTCCCTCCTCAGCACTGGGATTAAAAGCATGCACCACTACACCTGGCTTGAGTCTTATAAATTTATAAAGTAATGCATATTCTACAACTTATGCCAATCTTGAATTGGGATAGATGCTATAATGATAGTATCTTAGCAATATCATAAAGCTTAAATAAAAATAAGTTTTCCTCTTAGTGTAAATAAAGTGATAGTTCCTACAATCAGTGTATTCTTGAATTTGATCTTACACTTGGGATTTAGAGACGAGAGGATCAGGAATTAAAAGCTAGCCTTTGTTATACAGCATAGGAATTCAAGGTTAGCCTAGACTGCTTGACTCTGTCTCAGAGTCTCCAAACATATATGATAGAGACTAAGGCTCAATTAATTACATTAGTTCCCTGGAGCTAACAAGAACCTGATTACCAAGTTACAGCCAGCAACACTGCTATGAGCTGGAACCACACTACACAAAATCACTTAGCATCTTTCCATCTCTTTCTCTGACAGATGTGCAGAACATAGCTTCAATTAGCCCGGAAGACAGAAGAAAACATCACAGGGCCAGTCCAGGTGTAGTCAAACCCAGCAATTCTTGAGCTATGTGGCCTTTCCTTCTCTCCATACCACAGTAGGAGTTCTCATTCCTATGTGTTCATCTGCTGGGCACTGCTCTGCACTGGCCGGTGGGGAAATAAAGGGGTGGGAAAGGTCCTGCATTCTGCCAGAGCTTGGGTACTCTGGGGGGCAGGGGGCGGACACAGGAGACTGTCCCTACCTCCACACCTCCAGGTGGGCCACGGTATCCCAGTCTGAGGGGGTGGAGGGGGAACAGTCTCGTGGGTTCTCAGTCTCCAGCCTCCTAGACGTCACTGGATACCTGAATTGCTGAGAATGAATTGGAAGTCCCATGGGCAGCTCAGTCAGCCCAGGGCGGAAGGGAGAAAGGGGCAGCTCTGGGAAGAAGGGAAAAAGGGGTGGGGAGAAAACGCGCAGGCATGGAGCAAGAGTCCTTGGTCTGGTCTGGAAATGCCGGTAGCAGAGGCTAGCCATGGCCATGTAGAGAGAGGAGAAAGGGAGAGGGAGGAGGAGGGTGAGAGTAAGAGCAAAAAATTAAGAGTAGGAGGTTAAGAGAGAGAGGAGGAGTCAAACAGCCCCTTTTGTAGTGGGCGGGGCATACCTTGCTGTAGTCAGATGACTGTGGGGGTGGAGCACAGCCAGAAAGCTGGGAGCTTGGGGCATTGTCTAGCTACAGGATCATGGAGTGAGGGCTCATGGTGTCAGGCTTCTATGTCTGGAGGTGTAGCTTTACTGTTCAGTTCCTTGTAGAATTTTCTACTGGGTCTCTGAAATAAGCCTCACTCAACCAGAAAACAGACTGCCTTTCATTGTCCAACATCCATCCTTAGTCCTTACATGCACATGCAAGGCAAAGGTCAACACCAAGTTAACTTGTCAGTCTTTCTTCATGAGACAGGGTCTCCACTCAACTTTGAGCTTACCTACTGGATACACTGATTGGCCAGTGAGCCTTGGAGGTCAGTCTATCTCCATTTCCTAGTACATCATGCCCTGTATTTACAGGGGTATGGGGTCATTGAACTCCAGACCTCCGTGTTTACGTGGCAAGCTTTTTATTTTTTCAATAGAGTATCTTTTAAGACTCCATTTTGGTTTGTTTGTTTTTTTCATCAGTTCTCATTATATGAAACAAACCTTCATGGGGTGGGGTGTTGTGAAACACTTTAAAATGTGTTTTCAGCAAAAACATATTGCTTCAGTTGTTAAAAGTCTTGGGTCTCTTGGGGTTCTCAGAGACTGAACCACCAACCAAAGAGCATATACATGGGCTGGACCTAGCCTCCCTGCACATATGTAGCAGATGTGCAGCTTGGTTTTTATGTGGGACCTGAACAACTGGAGCAAAGACTATCCCAAAAGCCGTTGCTTGTACATGGGATATGTTCTTCTAGCTGGGCTGCCTTGTCTGGCCACAGTGGGAGAGGATACAACCCCAAAGAGGTTTGATGTGCCAGCGTCAGGGGATATCCAGGGGGATACCCACCTTTTCAGAGAAGGGGAGGGCCTTGGCAAAGGATTATGGGAGAAAGTATTGGATGTAAAGTGAATAAAATTACATATATATAAAATTATATACATATACATGCATAATATATACACATATACATATAGATACACACACATTGTGTGTGTGTGTGTGTGTGTGTGTGTGTGTGTGTGTGTGTGTGTGTATAGGGTCTCTGGCAACAATATCAGTGGCTCAAAACAGAAGAAAAGGAACAGCCAATCTACAAGCTGTGGTCCTGAATTTCTTTTCAACAGAACTTCTAAGACCCCAGCAAGAAGAGCCCACTCTAGGTGAGCACTTGGCCAATTGGTTAATCTCAGAAACAGTGTTAAAAGGCCTGGGGCTTACTGCTGTCAAGGCCTAGGGTACTAGCAATGCTCAGCCTTCTGTCCATGGACATGAGGTAACCAAACCAGGTAGCTGTGTGCACATAAGCCTGGAGGTGATAGGGAGCAAAGTACAGTGAAGCTCAAACACGTCCACACTCTTAGTCAGCAAATACTGTACCTACTTAGCCAGGCTTCATTATTATTATTATTATTATTATTATTATTATTATTATTATTATTATTATTATTAAATAGGGTCTCTCACTACACATGTAACTCACCTATTATTAGCTAGAATGGCTAGCCTATAAGCATCCAGGATGCTCCCATCTTTGCCTCCCCAGGGCTAAGAATATTGAACTTGGGTATTGAGGATGCCATGGCACTTCACTGACTGAGCCATCTTATCAGCTCCGACATTATTTCTTCATCACAATACAGCATATGATGACAAGACCCCATGGTAACATGTCTTGAATTACCACAGACTCTCCTAACTGTCATATCTGCAGCTGGGCCACCTCAACAAACATCCCAAAAGCTTGAAGTGGAAAAAGAGCCCCCAATGTATAAATCCATTGGTACCAATATGCCTCCCGTGGCCTTAGCTTTGTCTCTGGGGGTTATATAGGTGTTTCCCTCTGAGCTACTTCAGGCAGCAGCCAAGAATGGCTGGAGGACAGGACACACTTGCATCAGAGGAAAGGCACTAAAGATGTCTTTGCCAACTCTGCAGATGTACATCAATTTGTAGACTACCAAGAGATCCACAGACATGGCAGGGATAAGAGAAGCAAATCTTTAACTGAAAGACTATAAAGAGGGGGGAGGAATTAGCAACCTAACAGCATCTGAAGAAGCCATTTATTTTTCTAATTAAATTCTCAAATTGGTGGGAGTAGCCTATTAAAAATACAAACCCAAACAAACTGTGGATGTTGAGGTCAGCATCAGTGTTATTTTTAACGAGGATAAAGATAAAAGGAGACATTACAACCTCATACTCTTTCCTGATTGCTTCCAACCTTAGGGACTTAAAAGGAGAGAGAAGAAGAAATCAGAAGTTCTGGCCATCACACCATGTCATTTGATACTTGTAATTTGAGCTGATGCACTCAACGAGACTATTTGTGTTTAAAGCTGTGTTAGAAAATTACATTTTTAAACGGCATTTATAGAGCAATTTCTATTTGTAAAGTGCTTTGCAGTCATTTTTTTAAAGCAATTCCTAACAACAACCATGTAAAGTAGGTCAGAGTTATTATGCTTGATGCTGCTTCTCTCAAAAGGCTGAGTCAAGGAAGGTACACAAAGGTTAACTGATCTTCCTAGGGTTGCAGGCAAAGCAGGCACAGAACTGAAGATGTTATTACAGCTGCCAGATCCTAAAGGCTGAAGTCATCCTGATGCCCCTCCCTCCTTCCCACATCTACTGAATCAGAGTACAGGAACCCCAGTAACAGGTGCAACATGAGCCAACAGGGAGAGCTGGCCATTGCTAGCAGGCCTTCTGGAAGGTCCATGCTTCACCATGGAAAGACAACAATGTTACAACCAAGGCTAAGCCCTTGCCAAAGCTGGAACTGACAACACTCTCCCTCCCTCATGATGAAGCTTTAAAAACAAAAAACAGCTAGAAATTACTTGCAGTTCACAAGTCTTCCATATGTTCAAACACAACTGTCTGGGGTTGTCTGCTCGTTTTCCTTAAACTATTTCCCTGGGTTTCTTCTCTGTAAAAATAATAGCAATTCCATCTTCGTAGTATCACCTTCTAAATTCTCCTTCTGCCTCCATAGTAGAATATTCCTTACACAGCCCAGGAAAATGAGCAGATCTAGCTATGGTCTTTGGAGTATGTGGAAGAAACTTAGACACTATAGCTCTCACCTGCATTATTTCTATCAGTCCAAACTAAAATTAAAGTACAGAATAAAATATTTAGGAGGATTTGAGGAGGCTGTTTAGGGACACAACAGGACAAGTACCTAGAATCAAGACTCAGGCCAGACTAATCAACCTCAGTCAATATAATCACATCTATTTCTCACTAGATTCTTTCTCTACTTCTTTTATTCCTCTGTATTTGTCCACCTCGGCAGCTAAGCCCATTCAAAGAAAACTCCTCTCCACTGACTTTGGTCAATGAGTCAAGAGAATCCATTGAAAAGGAAGAACAATAATTTCTGGATAAAAAGAAAAGCACCATGATGTATTTCACCTTCTGCTCTCAAGTCAGAAAAGTCAGAGGTAGATGCAGCACACATGGTTCATTTGGATCATGTAACAGCCCTTGCTCACATTTTGTGGTGTGAACTGTTTGTATCTTACTTAAGCCAAACAAGTCCAGAAAAGAGAAACGAAGTGGCAGAGGAGGAAAAGGAGGAAAAGAAGGAGCTAGATAAATAAGAAAAATGTGAACCAACAACAAGACAGAGGCTACTCAATACTTAAAAAGAATAGAGGTCAACATACTGTTATTAGTGTAAAAAAATTATAAAGACCTATGAGATGGTTTTGCCAGTGAAGGCATTTGCTTCTAAGCCTGATGATCAAGTTCCATGTCTTGTACACATTCACATGGGTCTGCACACACTCACATAAATAAACAAACGTGAAACAAGATTTTAAGAACACAGAGGCATAGAATCAAAAAGATTATAGGGTATCCGTTGACAGACAAAAAAACATTTGACAAATCCAATCTCCATTCATAAAACTGGTAGACCTCTAGGAAACAGAGGAATAAATCCAACTTGACAAAGAGTTCCCCCCTACCTGCCCTCCAAAAAAAAAAAAAAATAAATAAAAAAACCTACTCGTGACATTGCATTTAAAGTTTAAAGACAGAACACATTTGCCTACAATGACTATTCTCGTTAACCTGACTTATCCCAACACTCAAAGTTCTAGCTAATAATATGGAAGGTATTAACAGTATACAAAAGTATACTATACTTTAACAGTATTAACAGTATACAAAAGTATTTTGTATACTATAGTAACATGCCACGCACACTTTGCGTGAAGGCGGTATCTGAGGCGTAAACTTCAAGGAAAGTCAGTCTCCTGCCTCCGCATTGTCGCCTGGCACCCCAAACTCAGAGGTGGCCCAGATATGTCCTCATACTTGTATGCTAGGACCTCACCAAGATATCATTTCTTACAGCTAACAAGAGAAAATTCAGACATTGCTTTCTGACTTTCACCAA
>NW_022196892.1:4371344-4402260 GCF_008632895.1 Mastomys coucha | reverse complement strand
TGTGTAGTCTGTTTGTCAAAGCCAAATCCCGTGCCCACCTGGCCAGAATCCCTTGTCCCGCGGAACAGTGACCCCGTGAGAAATCCCGGTCCGTGGCAGTAACAGTAAAGAAAAGCAAGTTTTTTGCCTACTGCAGAAGATCGTAAGCATTGTGGGTTCAGCACAGCAACAGAAGATCAACCCAAATAGTCCACCACATTTCTATATATTAACAATGAATAAATGGAATTATTATGTAGTCTAGCATTCCGCTATATAATTATCCTAAAGGCAAAGAAGCACTTAGGAATATACTAGAGAAAGCATGAAAGACACAGGGAGGCTGAGAGCCATAAGGCACTGAATGAAATCCAGGGAAACCCAAATCCACCCAGGCAGACTCTGCTGCTGGACCGTATGAGTGAACACAGTAAAACTGTCACATCTTCATGCACTGATCTATACATCAATGCAGTTCATCCAAAATGTCCACAGTGTTTTTACAGACATCAAGATTACAAAATTCATATGGGAAGCACGGGCCCTGGCACAGCTGAGAGAGAGCAGAGAATAAAGACAAAGCCATTCTCCCACTCTTGGTGGTACTGAGACTAAGCAAGGCCCCATCAACGAAGACAGGATGACAGTGGTTCAAAGACAGGCACGAATCAGCACAACAGGAGCAGTTACCCAGAAACAGGCCTCCACAAGCACGCTCAGCTGCCTTCATGCTTCAGATTTAAAATTAATGATGGAACAACAGCACCCTAGGCACATGGTGCTGAAGGAACTTGGCCTCCATAGGCAGGAACTTTAAAACAGCAAACAGAACACTGACCTAAACCCCACCCCTCAGAAAACATCAATCTAAATGGACTTTGAAAACCTAAAACCAAAAGTTGCAGGAAGACACTCGAAGGAGTCTTCAGAATGTTAGGCCTAAGCAAAGAGCTCTTGTATATGACACCAATACTGTGATCATAGGAGGAAACTTTTGACAGACAGGGCCAAAACACACACAAACACACACACTGTGTGTGTCATGCATATATACATACTGCATGCAGGTCATTTAGAGCCCAGATGTTGAGCCTGCTGTCTTCCCTCATGGCTCTCTACCTTGTATTTTTGAGCCAAGGTCTCTCCCTAGGCCTGGAGCTCGCTGGTTGATTAGACTGGCCGGCCAGTGATTTGCCTGTCCCTATCCCACCTCATTTGGCAGGTCTAGGGTTACAGATGTGTGCAACCGTGGCTGGCTTTTAAAACAGTGCAGTGGATCAGATCTTAGGCTTCATGTTTACGTTCATGGCAAGCACTTTAAGCAACACAGCCACCTGCTCAGCTGCTGAAGTGTAAATAATTTGCTCCAAGAAAATTCATGAAGACATATTCACTAAGAATAGAAAAAAAAAAAAAAAAAAAAAAAAGAAAAGCAACAAGCAAGTCATTAATTCAATGAAGGACTAGGTTTTAGAACAAAGAAAGAATAGTCAAAATTCAGCAGTAAAAGAAAATGAGGGGAAGAAACTGACAAGACACTTTAGGGAAAGAGACAAAGCAAAAAAAATTACACAGGCAGAAGCACAAGGTGATGATGACCCAGGAGTGAGAAAACTTAGAGCCACCACACCTCTAGGAGACAGGGATAATGACGGTCTCAAAAGCTGTCAAAGATACAGAAAACTTGGGATACTCATAGGTGCTATAGGGAAATACAATAATATTCCCCAACATTCCAAAACATTTGTAACTTTGTAAGTTAAAATACACATACATGGGCTGGAGAGGTGGCTCAGCAACCGGAGCTCTTGCTGCTCTTCCATAGGACCCAAGTATCAATCCTAGCACCAGTGGCTCAATTACCTATAATAACCAATACAGCACTGTCTTTTGGTCTATTCTGGCACCCCCACACATACAAACACACACATGTATAGGTATGTGCATGTGCATGTGCCACAGAAGCGGTTACCCAGAAACAGACCCCTACAAGCACGTTCAGCTGCCTTCACAATTCAGATTTAAAATTAATGATGGAGGAACAGCACCCTCAGCAGATGGTGCTGATGCTTTGGACCACACTGATGCCTATTGGCAGAAATCTTAAAGCTCACACGCGTATGCGTGCGTCCACACACACACATACATGTGACTCGCATGCAATCAAGCAGCTCTTTTCTTGAGCCTTCAATTCTCCCAAAAAATAAAAACTAAGGTCCATGACATCTTGACCTACAATAATTGGTTATTATTATTATACGTATCCTCATTAGTCCAGCTGTCCTTCAAAGGTAAAAGATCAAACTATGACATAATGCCTGGGAATATTACTGAGCTATAAAAAGGAACAGCTATTGATACACATAAGACATTTGACTATATCCAAGTGACAACTCTGACTGAAAGAAAGCTAATCTCCAATATTTTATAATTTGATGTTTATGTCGTATTTTTATTTTGAAGTGACCAAAGTTATAGGGATGGAAACAAACTAGTGGTTTTTGGAAGTGAAGAAAGAGTGGAGATGAGGCATTTCTAAGAGGGAAGAATGAGGGAATCTTGTCTCTGTTCTTGAATGCCACATGGCAATGAGGTCTTGAAGAACTCAAGGATGAGGTTGTGGAAGGCCATGGGTACAAACCTCATCACACAATATACACTAAAAATTATATAGACACTGGGGCTGGAGAGATGGCTTGGTTGTAAAACCACCAGCTGCTCTTCCAAAGGACCTGAGTTCCATTTTAACATGAACATGCTGGCTCATAACCATCATTAACTCTAGTTCCAGGAGATCTGAGGGCACTGCATGCACATGACATGCAAGCAAAAAAAAAAACAACAAAAGATTGTAAAAATAAAATAATTTTAAAAGTTATACAGAACTTAACCTACACACATAAATATAAGAATTGAACTCAGAAAAAAATTGAACTCAGGAATCTGAATAAGAACAGAGATTGTACTGATGTAAATATACGTAAAACAACCCTTCTTGTTTTGTAGAATGCAACCTTTTGGGGAAACTGAGCTAAGTATGTTATAAAATTGTTCCATATCATTAATGTCGTCATCGTCCTCCTTCATATTATTATTACTACCCCTGTATTACTTTCTACAACTGCACATGGGGCTATAGCAACAAGAATTAAGATCAGACAGAAAGAAGTAGGCTGTTAAGCAGGACAGATATTGAATGGTGCAGGAAGCTGAACTATAAATGGTTTCACTTTCAGATTTGTCAAAACCAATCCCAAAGCTGGGTTTGGGAAACAAAGGACTCATTAGGAGAATCACCTGCTAATACAATGCCTTCTAAACTGAGATCTGGCTACAGCTCCTGGAAGCTGGCAGGACTTACCCACAGAGCTGGCCCTGGCTTATTTTCAGCAGCAGGAGGCATGTGCGACATAAAAACTAAATCCTGTCACAGAATCCTAAATTTCATCTGCAGCACTTGTGTCAGCTCCTGTTTGTGGCTCATCCTCTCCTTGAACTGCTACCATCAATCTAATAAACAGGTATTTAGACACACAAAAAAATCTGACTTATAAAAATAAGATGCCCTCTGGGTGATATTTGCAAGTCAAAAGGTGGCAATGTCTTAAGACAGGTAGATAATTGTTCCTCGGTTTATAAGGTCAAAACCTCATGCATTCATAAGCACAGAGTGTGATTTTACAAGCTGGGAAACCAGGAGCACATCCTTAGCTCAACTGTAAACCCAACCTGCAAGACAGGCCGGCAGATCTAAGAGATGAGAAGCAGGGCCTGAAAAAATGTCTTAATGCCCACACTCTGTTGCTAAGTGAGAAATAAAATTGGCTTTTTTTTTTTTTTTTTTTTTTTTTTTTTTTTGCTTTTTCAGTTTTAGGGATCAAAAGTAGGGCTTCATGTGTGCCGGGAATGTGCCTCTCCATTGCACTACAGCCCAACCTAAGAGCTGGCTTCTGGGGAAGGACACAGAAGCGGTAGGAAAAGGTTCATTCCTCAGAGGCTGGTTGCTTCATGAGAGCATCAGGACCATGGAGAGACTGCAATGTTGCAGGTCCAGTACGTAGCTAACTACTTTATCACGGGCTAGTGTTAGCCATTTCATGCTCACTTCTGTGTCCGAACTAACATCCTTTACTAACAGATAAAAAACAAAACAAAACACCCAACTTTGGAATCTGTTACATTAGCACACCCATGGGCTTCCATCAACCCCAAAGCTAAAAATGCTGTCATAGAGTATAGAAAAGCTTCACCAATCCTGCCGTGACCACTTCTCTTTAGCACTCACCCGTGGGTTTTAAATTTGCCTTAATTTAGGACTTCCTATGTTCTATAAAACTATAAAACTTCATAAAACTGCTTCCACATTGGAAGACGGAATTTGGGGTAACCTAAATCTATGTTCTTGGGCCAGGAACACTCAAAATAGCTCCAGAATAAAATATTTCTTATTCCCTTGAGATATAGTTTTTCATGGCTGTTGGCTCCTCATGGCTACCTCTTCTGGCAGTACTGGCCAAAAAGTGCAGCCCAAGAAGTACCCTACCCCTACCTGTCATCTCACAGAAGTTGTGGCTCCGCTTTAAAAGTCCAAAAACCATAATAATGCTTAGATAGAAGCACTGTGGCTAGCTATGAAGTGACTGTTCTCCACAGGTTGAATACACACCTGTTTACAATTCATTGTCTTCCCAACACAAAGCAATCATTCTCAACACAGAAAAACTCCTCCCAAGCTGACACTTAGCAATGAAAGAATCTCAGTCTTGGGAATCTGAGTCTTAACAAGGCAGGAGGTAGAGGGACTAGAGATCCTGCTAAACATCTTCTTGGAGCAGCCCCTGGGGAAATGAAATATCATGCACCAAATGTAAACTGAGCAGAGGGTGAAAATCCCTAACACAAAGAGCTGTCTGCAGAGGATTCAACAGGAAAAACACTAACATGGGATTAAACATAAAGCTCAAGAGAGGACCCTAGCTAATGGTGTGACTCCATACTGGAACCACTAGGGGGCATGGCTAGGAGGGAAATGTCAGGTCAGGTCACTGGACCTGAGCTTGGTGAGGATACTGGGACCATAGCAATGCTCCACTCCACCACCCACCCTTCTTTCTGGTTTTGGCATCGATATGGCAAAGAACTATCTCTGCCCTAAGCTTCTGCCATAACACACTGTGCCACCAAAGGCCTTCGCTAAGAGGAGCTAAGACTACAACTATACACCTCTAAAACCATGAGCTCCAATAAAGTGTTTGTTCTTACCTGTAAAGGTTGGTGCTTTTCCCAATTCAAATAGGACACATTTAGCAATTACAGCTATTAAGAAGGGCTAGTGATCTACAGACAGCCTTTACTCCTTTACTTGTTTAGCTTCAATTCAACCAGATTTTCCCTGAAAACCGCAGTGTCTCAGAGTATCAGTTCTAGGGGCAAAGAGTGCTCAGTGGGTAAGTGAGCTTGCTGTGAAGGCCAGAGGACCTGGCTTCAACCCTCTAGCCCTCAACAAAAGCCTGACACGGCCACACATGCCTACATACGAGCTTGTGAGGCAAAAACAAGTTGATTTGTGGAGCTCGCAGACAAGCTTGCCTTAGCCAAGTTGGCAGGCTTCTGGTTAGGTTTGAGAACTTGCATTAAAAGAGTCAGATGGAGATCTAAAAAAAGACTCCACTTACACCAAAAACCATATACCTGACCTCACCTTAGAGGAGGTGGGGCACAGGCTGAGGGTATGAGAGACTACACAGGGTTCTGGAGTCATAAAACCCTATGGGAACTCTAATTTTGAAACATCTGGGTGACATTAAACAAGGCAATTACCTTTATCAAGTTTCATCTTATTATCTGTAAAGTGGGATTAATTGTCTTCCATGTAAGAGCTGTTGGAAGAATGAAAATAAATAAGGTATGATCATCAAAGACTGGAGCAAATATTCAGAAAATAGCTACATGTTGTTCCTATTAATGTGCTGTCTCTCACCTCCACCAGAGCCCTACACACCTCAGCTGCCAGGAGCCTAAGCTAATTCACTTTGGGCATCTTTTTCAGACTACATGGTTGTTGTTTTAACTGCTTTCTCGTGTCAGAGAAGAGCCATCCATACTTAATTAGCTTGTAAACATGGTGCCACTTGGTTTCTGGGTGGGTAATGCTACTCAGAGTGGCTCTTAGCCACTGAATCAACTAACGCCTCGCTTCAAAGATAACTCCAAGAAGGCAGAAATTCACCCAAATTTTCGACATCGTATTCCATAAGAAATATTTGCGTGAATAAAGTGTTTGCATTGGACTCTAATCACAACAATGTAAATGCTGAAGCTCAAAAATGAAGTCGCCTCGACAAACAGCTAGCATAGAGTCTACCTGGCAGTGAACCAAGGATACTATGGGGACGCCACACACCGGGTTTCTCCCCACAACAAAGTGATGATTACAAAGTTTTAGACCCTTAAAAACATCATAAAATGCAAAGGAGATGCTACCCAACCTTCACATAGCAAGAGCCCCTGAAAGCAGAGGGAGCTGGACTATGGTGGTTACCAGCACAGACACTAAAGCCTTCTACCATCCATATAACCTAGCCAGCCACCCTGATTTCCTCTGAATATATAAAAGGAATAATGACAGAACCTACCTCACACGGTTCTTAGGGAAATCAAATTAGTTACTGCATTTAATGCAGCCAGACTGTCTGGGGCTCCGTAGATAGTGACTCTTTTTATCCTTATTAGCAAAGGAATAGCAATTTTCCAACCTAGCCGCCTGGAGTTCCCCAATCTTCAATGAAAGCACCAGGACACCTTTCAGTAGCTTGCAGGCACATTCACTCTCTCGGGTCTGTTACCTGCTAAAGTCCTGACAGGTTCTTCAGGTTTCCACACTCAGAGCACTTCAATCAGAACCATCTTGCCTACCATACAGGGTACGCAGCCACATCCATCTCTATGTCATTAGTAGATGTCAATAATGTCATGCCACCCATCACTATAACAATACAAGAGCAACTGTTATACACCACTTTAACAAGCTGGGGATCGGAGTTTCCAGCACACTGCTTGATCCAACTCCTAGAGTCCCAACCTAAAACCCCTAAGGGGGTCATACTAAAAACAAAAAGGACATTAAATGATACTCGTGCAAAACCATAACTACAGGGAACTGTAATATTCTAAAGGATGGGTTGGATGGATTTGCTATGTTAACTAGTCGAACGGCTTGAAGAAATCAACAAATTATCTGAGATAAACCTGTGAACTGGAGAGTCACTAGGAAGATGAAGTGAAGAGTCTGTCTCATGGTAGGTGTCTTAGTCAGGGTTTCTATTCCTGCACAAACATCATGACCAAGAAGCAAGTTGGGGAGGAAAGGGTTTATTCAGCTTACTTCCACATTGCTCTTGATCACAAAGGCAGTCAGGACTGGAACTCAAGCAGGTCAGGAAGCAGGAGCTGATGTAGAAACCATGGAGGGATGTTCCTTACTGGCTTGCTTCCCTTGGCTTGCTCAGCCTGCTCTCTTATAGAACCCAAGACTACCAGCCCAGGGATGGCACCACCCACAAGCCCCGACCCCTTGATCACTAATTGAGAAAATGCCCCACAGCTGGACCTCATGGAGGCACATCCCCAACTGAAGATCCCTTCTCTGTGATAACTCCAGCTTGTGTCAAGTTGGCACACAAAACCAGCCAGTACAGTAGTATTGTATGATCAGCAAGTAGCAAATGTGGACTAGAAATTTCAGTGTCTAATAACCATTTTGTGTCAAGAGAAAAACATTAAAAAAAAAAAGTTATCAGTTTACTTTAACTGAATAGTAAAATGCCACAAATATTTTTCAAGAAGTAAATTGACAGTAATAATGAGCCTCATACATATGATACACACATTAAATTAAAACCTTATCTTGACAGAGTAATCTAGAGAGCAAGAAGCTGGTGTGGAATGGCTAAGGAAACACACCAGCCTCTCTATGAGAATCCTAGTTACCTCTCTACCTTCAGTACCTGCATGTGCTTCCCAGAAGGTGGGCTTATACGTACAAAGCCTTTGACGCTGGACTTAGTTCTCGGAAGCTTAAGTTCCATGTCTCTCTGTTCATCATCTAGGTTACTGCCAAGAAGACTTAACCTGAACCAATCAAAGAGCCAGAAGTTTCAAGTGTCAGATAAATTAAACCAAAACCTCCCTGTAGGATGACACCTTTCTGGAAACTCGGGAGAAAAACCTGAATCACCAAGCAAGGTAGAATAGAGAACAGAAAAGTCAAAGATCCAATGAGAAGAAATCTAATGAGCTGAGACATCTGAAATCAACAGCTCTTATCACAACCCCCACCCTGCTGCTTTCAAGAACTACATGTGATGGTAAAATCATCAAATTTTCTAAAAGTGCATGTTAATTATAAACAAAACTTTCTTCATAGTTGATGTAAAGTTTCTCATCCTTACATTAGTATGAACTGTGCTTCCTGTGCGAGAGATGGTAGATACAAACTGACTGCCTACTCTCACAGAGCAAGCATTACAGTACATTTGAGAACGGAATGCTGAACAAAAACCACAGGTAGTCTTAGACCCTTTCAAAAAGGTCCCTTTTTGGCCAGGGATATAGCCCAGTGTATGCCAGCACTTAGAAGGCTATAGGCTCAATCCCTAGCACATCAGAGACAAGGTTCTTGGCACACACCTGTGACCCCAGCACTGAGAACGGAGGCAGGAGAATCAAGGACACCTTCAGCTACTTAGTAAGTGTGAATTCAGTCTGGGATACATAAGACCTTACAGCAGACACAGATAACAAAAGCAGGAAATGAGGTCTACTTTTGGACTGAAAATCTGGTTTCAAATTTGGCAATTCAAGATGGACTCCTAAATTTGGTGATGTCGAAGCTTTCCAAGTTTAGAGGAAAAAAGCTAAAAGAGATTAAAATAATGACTTCAAATGTCTGTAAAGTTTCTTGGTGACAAAGCATAGTTACTCAGATGAGCCTTATTGAGTTAGGAACTGGAAAGAGAAAGGAAAAGCTTTGCGATGAAAACAGCAAAAACAAACACCTGACAAATGTGACCATCATCATCTTGCATTAAAAAACAAAAACAAAAAAAAGGATAGAAATGACAGTGTCTTCCCTGAACTGTTCCCGAAGCAAAATTTCAGAATCCAGTTAATCTAAAATTTTAAGCTATGGATTGTTTTCCATTCAAAACTCACGGAAGGGTAATAATTGTGTTTCAAAGCTGACCTTTAGGTTTCAAAATGAATCATACTCTGTCACTAAAATGAATGCAATAGTTGTCCCCATAAACCATGCAGAAAAGCTTAAGTAGGAAAAACTTAAAATATTTTTTTAAAAAGTATGATAATACTTGTATTCAATAAAATTTTCTTAATTTTGCATCCATTTAACAAAAGATTTGTGGAAAGAACCCCATGTGATTCAGAGACTATCCCCATACTATGTCTAATATTTTTAAAAATTTTCAGGGGTGCTTTTTCAATAAATACACACACACACATATCTATCTATCTATCTATCTATCTATCTATCTATCTATCTAACCTATCACTATCTCTCTCTATCATCTATCTGTCTATTTAACTATCATCTATCCATCCATTCAGTTTATGACTGAGGTTAATTTCCTTACTCAAATTCAGTATATCAGGAACATAACCAATGACAAATGTATTAGCTTCCAGGGTTTTTGATAACCAGGTCTCAAACACCAAAATAGCAACAACAGTAGATAATAAGCCATTGCAGAAAGCAAGCAGGTGAGTCCTAATAATAAAGCCAAATCATAAATAAAAAAATTTAAAAAGAAGCCGGGTGGTAGTGGCACATGCCTTTAATCCCAGCACTTGGGAGGCAGAGGCAGGCAGATTTCTGAGTTCAAAGCCAGCCTGGTCTACAGAGTGAGTTCCAGGACAGCCAGGGCTACACAGAGAAACCCAGTCTGGGGAAAAAAAAAAAATTTAAAAAGAAAACTTCTCCTTGAGTAGAAGACCAATGAATGTAGAGCCATGCAAGCAGAGGAAGTGCAGACAGAGGCAGAAAGCCATCGTAGAGCAACCGTGGCAGTACAGAAATTACCAGTGAGTAACAGTGAGGAAAACCAGATCAAAAATATCAGTCAACAGACCAGCATATTCAAAACAACTGTGGGGGGCTAGAGAGACAGCTCAGAGTGCTCTCGTAGAGGACTCTGATTTGCTTCCCAGCACTTACATGGTGGAAAGAACTATCTGCAAACTCCAGCTCAAAGGATTCCAAGCCTCTCTTTTGGCTTCTGCATGGACACTGCATGCATGTGGTGCATACATACATGCAACCACTCATACACATAAAAGAATAAAATCAGTAGTTGTTGTGGATTTGGTCTAATGCTTGTGTTATGTTAGTTGGGTCCCCAAAATTGCAGGAGAATCTGCAAGGAAGAAGCTGAGGGTCCCTGTTTCCAGTTGGTTTTGATTGGGAAATAAAGTTGCTGGCAGCCGATGGCTGGGCAGGGAGAGGGAGGAGGATCTTTTAGGATTCCTAGGCAAGGGACTGAGGGAGGGAAAGGAGTAGCTGTCAGGCCTGAGAGATGCCCAAAAGAGAACATACCCACAATGTAGGTGCTGGGGAACTCAGCCCAAGAAGGCTAGGTCTGGGTCGGGGGCATCCAAGATGGAATATAGATTTTAGTTAAGTAATAACTAGGGAATTTCGAAGGGGACTGTGCTGCCAGTTAGAGGTTTGGGAGTGGCCCAACAATTGAGCTGTTTAAAGCATATTATAATATAAGGCTGCATGTGTGTGTTTTTCATTTGGGGACCCAGAACACTGGGGTGGGTACGGGGAACTCGGTGACACCACCTGATCAATTTGAGTGGCATTAATTGGCAACTGCTACAGGTGGCGATCAATTGGTTACTACAATACTTAATAACAATAATAACTTTGAAAAACTGCAGCTTTACAATACCTAAGAAATACTGTGAGCAGACACTGTTATGGAAGTCTACATCAGTAAAGAATTACCAACAAGATTCCTGTATCTTTAGATGTCACATACTGAGAAAAGCAAATGTTATCTAAAGTCATTTCCATGTGCTCTCAATCTAGTCATAAAGGAACACTGTGGAAACCTAATTCAAAGTTCTTTTCATGGGTAACTGCAACCTGCTCTTTAAAATGTCAGTTTCAAAATTCCACAAGTCAGGAAGTACTCCAAATTCAAGCATCTAAAAAGCCACAGTGCCTACATGTGACATACAATCCTGCAGTAGGGCTGGGGGCAGAAGGACAAACATGTGACACAGAACATGGCAGGCACTGGAGCAGTATCTATAAGCTTATATTTGACACACAAACCCGGAGTCAGAGAGAGGGAGAGAACAAGACTGGGTCTGTTGTGGGATTTTAAAACCTCAAAGCCTACCACTAGTGGTACAATCTTCTCCAGTAAGACCACACTTCCTAATTCTTCATAAAATGTCCATCAACTGAAAACCAAACATTCAAAAACATGAGCCCATGGGGCTCTTAGAAACCATTACAATTCCTCACTAACATTTAATTTTCTAATTTGGATAAAAATGTTGCCATATATGAAAATGATATTTCAAAAGGACAACATCATGGGGAGAGACCAAGAAAACAGGAAAGGAGAAAGTCCAATTACCTTCATCTGCAGACAATATAATCCTATACTTATAAGACCTTAAGATCTCCCCCAAAACTGCCAGGATTAATAAAAACCTGCCACAAAGACACACCAAGCAGAATCAACTTGCAAACCCCATGAGCTTTCCTCCACACTGACAATACATGTTCATAACTGCTTGGGGGATGGGCACTATAGAGATGAACCTAAGCAAAGAGAACTAAACACTAGAGGAACAAAAGGAAGAACTCAATAGAAGAGAGAAAGGCCTCCCATACCTGTGAAATTGCAGAATTAGTATATTAGTGATATACAAGTTTCTGTATTACAGAAAATGGCATACTGATCCAATGCAACACTCACTAAAATCCCAGACTTAGAAAAAAAAAATCATCCTAAAATTCATATGGAAACAATCCCTACCCTCTAAATATTGAAAGAAATTGGAAGGTAATCGCCCAAGGATGGACCTACTACAGAACACGGCCACAAACTACCTCACAGAGATATAGGTACTGAAACCAGTGTGTGTGTGTGTGTGTGTGTGTGTGTGTGTGTGTGTGTGTGTGTGTGTATAATAATAGAAGCCCATACAGTCCACATCACCAATATTTAATGAAATGGTCAAGTCAAAAATACACATAGGAGAGAGCCCTTTTGAAGAAATGGTAAAGGGAAACCCAGTTTCCAAGCAAAAGAACAAAGCAAGAGCCTTCTTTATTGGCCTCCCCACCCCTACGCATCCAGGGGCAGAAATCAATTCAAACTGTCCCAAGAGTTCATTCAAGATTCCAACTTGGAAACTACCAAATAAAAATATGGAGAAACCCAGAATACAGGCAGTCCTGAAATGGTCACTAAGGCACCATAGGACACCAGGAATAAAGCAAGAACAGGCAAGTGGCAACCACAGAGAGTTAGATGTGAATCCCATGAGAGGGAGAGGTAAGAACAGGGCCAAGAACAATGATAG
Source organism: Mastomys coucha (assembly GCF_008632895.1). Lineage (NCBI taxonomy): Eukaryota > Metazoa > Chordata > Mammalia > Rodentia > Muridae > Mastomys > Mastomys coucha. The sequence goes on along the minus strand of NW_022196892.1, from coordinate 4,389,657 downwards.
AGGGAAAAAGATAAAGTGACACGTGTATAAAATGCTGTCCTGTGCTCTATCACTAATTATGTAGAGATAAATGCTTGTTCTCTCAAGATATGATTTATTAATCTTAGAAGGAAGACAATTTCTAGAACTTTAGAAATAAACACATAACCTACATAGAAAAATAACTATTAAAACTTGTGAATCTGGGTTTAAAAGTATGCAGATTTTAACACTATTCATGCAACTATCCTAGAAGCCCAAAACTATATAAAAATATCAAGAATCAGAAACATTTCAAGAGTGTAGGAAAAAAAAAAAACATCTATAATGCACTGTTATCCATAAGTCGACTCTCTGGATTTTTTTTTTTCTTAACCCTACTTCTCATGGTATCTTAATCCATTTTTGTATTCTCTGCAACTCTATTCTGTTCCTTTCAAACATGAGAGTGTGAATATTGTTCCTTGTCACTGTTACATTTTCAGCAGAATTTAGAAATGTATTGTCCTTGGTTTAAAAGAAAAGATACTTTGAAATTCTCTTATTTTGCCCAAAATCAATTATGGAGTATTTAACCACCAGCTCTTGCAGTAACTTCCCAAAGGCACCGTCCTTAATGATGACCCAATAACACAGGACATGGAATGTGTAAAGCAATGATGTTGTTACTGCTCAAACCTAACACAGTGAATAGGGATTAAAAGGAAGCGCACATCAAAAGTCAAGGGATACACTAACTGACAGAATGTTCCCATCTGGAATGTGTGGGAATGTTGTGTGGTTTTGTTGTTGGTGGTGCTATTTGTTGGTTCCCTAGCATTAAGAAATCTGAATCCATTTCAAGAAGACAGGCACATCTGTAAATACTGAATTGGAAAATCAACCAATCCTTCTGTCCTCTCTTCTTTCTGGTGCTAGTGGGAACTGAATCTGTGTCTTAGTGTGTACTGAGGGAGCACACTGGCACCAAACTCAATCTAAACACATAGAAAATCTTCCAATTCTATATGAACCCCACATTTGTGGCATACTTTGTCCTAGTATCTATAAGCTCCTATTAAGCTTATTGTAACAGCTCTTGGTCAGAAATAACAGCTAGAGGGAGAGGGGTGTTGTCACTAGAATTCTCAGTACACTCTCATCATGTAGATCCCCATTCCAAGCCCTACTTCCTCTCCAAGCCCACAGTCTGAATTTGTATTACTGGGCAGAAATGAGGATTTAATAGTGGCACTTAGGAATAAGATGCTATAGCTATGCTTTAAAAATAGTATTTATGGGTAATGTTACAGTGGCAAACAATCAGACGTGTTTTCCTCTTATTAAGCTGGGGCACACAAGATGCTTCATTGGCTTGCTTGATCGTCCATGAACACTGTGCACAGTTTGACTTCTTCCCTAATCAAAACTTCACTTTAAGAAAAAAAAAAGTCCATTCCCCTTCTGATCAATTTCCCAACAGCAGAAAAATGTCACAATACAGGGAGCTGGTGAAGCAAACATGTAATCAATTGTTTACACTCAATTAAGCAGAAAATAAAACCCTTCTATTTGGAAGAAGATTATCTATAAAACACACGTCTGAAAAGACAGAGCAAATGGAAGGGCTAGTTAATGTAGCTCAAGACGGCTAGGGCCTTAACTAACTAGGGAGTTTACCCTCAGCAGCAGTCCCTGTCACAGGACTCTCCAGGCAACCTGTCAGTTACCTAAAGCAAGCTTTTCTCCTCTCTGTACTTGACTTTGGGGATCTGAAGAGCAAAGGGTGGATTGTAGCTGACGTGAAGGATTAGATGAGGACCACAGCATCAGACAGTATGCCCCTCAACACTTCCCAACTGCTCAGGGTTCCTGACCTTACCAACGATTTTCTTATGACCTCAATTCCAAATATCCAATGAAACAAAACCAGTGACTACAGAATACATAAAAACAGAAGACTACACAGCCTACTAGAAAGCCATGGACTCTGGTATAGAGCCTTGAAAAGTCAGTGCAGAAAGGCTTACATTATATGCATCCTCGAGTGGCAGTAAATGACAGTTTACTGTTCATCCCTGCATGAAGGTGGTGATAAATTTCCATCTTTTCTTCCCCATTTTTCTCCATAGAAAAGAAGGAAAGATGGCTTTTCTGAAATGAAACTCCAAAAGGGGAACACACATGTACCCAGAATTAGGTTTCTGGTTTGGCAACCTGAAGGACTACTTGTAGAAATTCTCTCTGTCCCATGTAACATGTGAATAGTCACTCTACAGTACACTCCAATTTTTCTTGACAGCATCTGTGAGTGTGCAAACACATGCATAGTACATCTACGTGTGTGTGTAAGAGAGGGGGGAGAGGGAAAAGGAGAAGGAGAGGGAGGGAGAGAGAGAAGAGAGAGAGAAAAGAGAGAGAGAGAGAGAGAGAGAGAGAGAGAGAGAGAGAATATACCAGAGAGTAGTTTGCTGAGGATCACCCCTAAATTCCAATTTTGCTTAGAGAAATTTATTCCTCACAAAAAGGTGAGAAAGGAAGGAAGGAAGGAAGGAAGGAAGGAGGAAAGAAAGAAGAGAAACCCAACTATGACCAAAGCTGTGTGTCCCACTCCAGTATTACCATTAATAAAATGGCTAGTTTCATCTTTATCTGATACCTTATATTAATCTTAGTTGTGAGGGCTTCCTGGAATAAGACTCAGGGGATAACACAGAAAAATAGTAAAAACGCATGAGCTCCCACACAAATTAATACAAATGTGTGTGCGTGCACACATGCATGGGGTTGGGGGGTGGGCACCCCACACACCAACAATAGCTGGCAAGAGCAGGTAGTGGAAGTCTGGCTAATCGCTTTAATTCTCCAGGCTTCACCGTATTGTTCACAATTTCTATAGTACTATAAAGAAATTCACAATGGTTTTCCCTTCCTTTCTTCCCTCGCTCTGTCTGGAAATACCAGAAAAGAGTCCTGCAGCAGAACTCAGCCACGTTTTACCCGCATTCTCTGTTTCTCAGCCACGCTGTCACAGTTTACCCTGTTATATGATCTATGAAATTTACAAATTGGTTGAAAAGGCAGCAAACCCTCCTCTACATTGCATCTACTTGTATTTTTGTGGAAGAGCATGGTTGTGAAATTGGCGGAGAGAAATAAATGACATTTTGCTCCGGTCGACAACAAAAGCACACACTGCACGTTGCCCATTTCCTGACTGCGCATGCGGGGCAGATGTGAACGTGGCTCTGGGCTGGGAGCAGACTCAGACTGAGCCCAGGGCATCCCAATTTGTGAAGCTTTACCCCTCGTTTTTCCTCTGAGGTTTTCTTTTGCTATGGGCACTTGAAATCTGCCAAGAATCCAACTCTCTCTGAGAGTTTAGGGTACAAGGTGAGCGGAAAGCGTGGAGCATGAATAAGCCCCCCCCCTGGAAATAGCCGCTTTGTTAAACCAGAAAAGAGCTGAGGGCTTTCAACGACAAGTGAAGCTCATGCCTTGAAGTAGAATTTCAATTTTTACAAGTAAAGCTGTTAAACAACTTGACTGTTATTCTGATTGCCTCGACGTTCCCTAACCTCTTCAAACACATCAACTCACTGACAGCCCTGAAGCCTTTGGGCAAACTCCCTGAAACATAAGTGCACATATTCACACTGATGTGAGTACGTGTTCATACTAGTGAGTGTACACATCCTATGCCTTCGCTCCTCAGGAAAGCTTAAATGCAACTTTGAGGCTCTAACTACCCCTCAAGGTAGAGCAAGGCCCCCAGATTTTCTTCTCTCTTAAAGACTTTCTGGGAGTTATAACTCCTCTATTTCATGTGATCCTACTAGCCCTTTGTTGCCTGTTTTATGGTGAATCTTCTTTTAAAATATTATTTATTTATTTATTTATTTATTTATTTAATGTATATGAGTACATTGTAGCTGTCTTCAGACACACCAGAAGAGGGCATCAGATCCCATTACAGATGGTTGTGAGCCACCATGTGGTTGCTGGGAAGTGAACTGAGGCTCGCTGGAAGAGCAGCAGCCAGCACTCTTGACCGCTGAGCTCCAGTCCCATATGCTGAATCTTAAAACACCCACAATGCATAAGTCTTACATTTTAGTTGCTAGCCTGTGGTGCTAAGGGAGGGGTGGAAGAAGCTCTAGAAGTTAGGGCTGGTCAAAATGAAGTTGGGTCATGCTACCCCTGAAGGAGAAAGATCCTAAGGTGCTGGTCTCTTCATCATCCGATCACTAGCTGCCCACTGCTCTCACCACTTCTGCAAGCTCAAAACAACAGGGGCACACAAAAATAAGAACCCAATGAGAGGACTATAAACCCATTTCAGACCTTATGACAATTTTTATATTGATCATTTCTCTCTCAATACTCTTAACTCTGAAATATACCTTTGAACAGAATTCTTGTTGACTTTTATATATTCTCATAAGCAATTTTATACCCTCTCCAGAAATAAGGGGAATTTTGGATTATCAAATGAGAAGAATTTCCAAAAGGACATTTCAGCAGAGAGACTCATTTGCTTGGCACAATTACTACAGAAAGGGATTCCAGAGGACAGTAGTTGGTGAGCTGGCAGGAACCATGGAATGGGCCATAGTTACTCAGTTAGAAAACCACAGGAAAAAAAAAATATCATACAGAAATATTAAACACAGGAGTCTCAAGAAGAGCCAGAAAGGAAAGAACCAGATAGAGTGGGGAACTCAGGAACAGGGTTAGTCAGAGCCAGTACACCCATCAGTACAGTGGCTATGACCTTGAGCATTCTGAACATGGGAGTTGAAGTGGACAGGGTAAGCAAGACTGGTACTCGAGCAACCAGTCTGGCATCACTAAATCCCCTTACCTGACTGAGTAGGCAGTGGAGGAGACAAAGAATAAAAGCCAAGAGATAAGGAGATCAGGCAACTGGTTTAGTCATCAAATCCATTTTATGTGCCTTATGTGCCTCAAACCAGATACAACTGCTTGGGCCACAAAAGTCAACAGTTTACAAAGGAAAGTCACAGGGGCTCTGACAGAGCCAAACCCAGACTGCATTGTATCCAAACTGCATGAATTAAAATGGTAATGAGCATGGGGTGCAACCCGTTATGATTCAAAACTTAAGACTCTACTTCTGACATTTTCATGAAAATACAGAGGAAGCTTCAAAGGCTTTAACTTGCCCACACCAACTGCAACTGAACCTAACCAGATCCTCATCTCCAAGATTAAGGCTCAGCCACCTCAAGTCATTACATTTAAATCCACAGTTAAGGGCACTGACAGAATTTCAAAGTAAGTCATATCAGAAACATCCAGATGCTCGGACATTCGCCCCTCTGAAAATAGACTATGAACCAAGTTAGCAAAGCCAGCCTTTGGACAGCAACTCCACCTGAGCAAGGCAATCAGATGAGGAAAGGCCCTCCAGCGAGTCCCTGGCATTGTGTGAACAGCATACACAGTCAACTGACCCCCAATTTATGAGTTACCCAGATGCTTTTTAACTATGACTCAAACTGCCAAATCACTCTTCCATTTGGAAACTGCTCCCAGATTATGTTCCCAGGAAATGAAAGGTTTGGCATGCACTTTCTTTAGCAGAGAAAACGCCTTCCACACTGGTGCCTTCTGAGCATTAGTCAGATGTGGAGGAGCACCTGCCCATATGCTTTGGCTCCCTTCATAAGGCTTCAAGGGAGAGGGCAGTAACTCTGTCCCATGTATGTGTGAGGAGTGGACAGTGCCTAGGCACTGTTATGCTTTGATTGGAAGGAAGATGGTAAACACGACTCACATTCTCAAATAAACTGGTTTTCTTTTTAAAAAAATTTCTAAAATGTTAGAAATTGTCTACATAAAAATTCCTGAAAGAAACACAACCAACCACTACCTATATAGTATTTACACTGCACCTTAAATTCTATATTGCCATGTGCTATGCATTACTTTATTTTCAAGAGTCTTAAGAGAAACAATTTAACTCAAATCTACTTTACAAAAAAATTTAGGAGCCAGATGCACCATTGCAAAGGCCTGTGCTTTATCATTCAAAACTAGTATCTACTCTTAGACACTTAGAGCCGAAAAGGAATTAACAAACTCCTAATGTAGACCCTATAATTCTGTATGACTGACAGGCACATATCCCTCCACTAGGATCTTTGGAAACACCTGCAATTCATTCAGTTATGACTGATATTGGCATCTGGTGGGTACAGACATCCATGAAGAGCTAAGACAATGAAAAGGAGCCCCAAAGGGCACTTTTGCACCCTGGCAGTGGCACAGAACAGTGTACTGTGAGCCTGGCTGAGGAGACTGCTGTGCACATGAAAAGGAATGTCATCATGGCCAGCACTGTCACTGGTTTTATAATCCCAAACTTGCCCATGACAATTCAAAATACGGTCTAGAAAAAATACCATGTTCTTTCTCATGAGCGAATTCAATGCTAAGATATGATGTGCGATTGCCTGAGGCGTTGGACAGGAACCAAGGACAGGGCTGGAGAGATGTGCATACTAACAAAGCACCATTCCTGCACAAAAATGTCTTAATAAAACCTACTGCTTCATATGTTAACAACAAAGGCCTACTTGGGGGACCACTCAGAATGTGACCATGTCCTGAGGGCAAACATTTGCAACCTACAAAGCTTAGTCTCTGAACGCTCTCTCTCATGTGCCAAGACTCTTGTTTAAATTCTATGTAACATTCCCATTCCATAGCTTCAGATCTTCTCCCAAGACCCAAAGCCCATTTACAGATATCTTTTAAAATAGGGATCCTGGGAAAGGATGGAGATAAACATTCTAAAGAAGTTTTACATTTATCAACTTAATTGCTATTTTGCTTATAGCAAATAGGCTGTTTCTTCTTATTTATTTCTTTAAAACATGAATTATGCTTGGTACCAGTGAAGAATAAATGAATGAAAACACCCTTATTAGTTTGCCAGATATGACAGCTCTATTAATGCAGCCAGAGGCAGGCAGGTTTGTTGTTGTTTGTTTTACGCTGTCATACAGTGAAGGTGCATAGAAGAACTAACAACAGAAGCAGCCCTTACAACACACGCTCCGAGTAGAAGAACTAACAACAGAAGCAGTCCTTATAACACACGCTCCATGTAAGAACTGTGAAGCAGGAACAGCCTTTCAGAGAGCTTCCTGTGCACGTATCAACTGATTTTTAATTTGCTTATTCCTGTGTCTTATAAAAATACTATCTAAGATCATATATACACACAGTCTATATGATTCCCGAACAGTGGTAGAAAACATACCCTAAAATACACTAGAAAACAAAGATGTCTAGTGTACCCATATCCTCTATCACCGTGCTGTGTGTTTCATCAAGGTGGATTAGGGAATATAAATGATCCAGAATAGGAAGGCAAAAGGTAAGTGATATGGAGTTGCAGAAGACAACACATCCACAAAATGCTAAGGGACACACGCTAAGGGAATCGAGGTGCTGTGAAATGATTAAGTTTCCATGACACAGGATCAATTTGCGAATCTCAAATAAAATTTGGAAAATAATTCCATTTAAGGGGTGTCAAAGTGGCAAAATGAGGTTTGAGAGTAAAGATCATAAGTGGAGCACTAGCTATACATGGGTTCAATTCCTAGTAACAATAATAACAAGACAAAGACACAAAGAAACAAATTAAAAAAAAAAAAAACGGGAATAAATGTAAGAAAAACAACAAAGCCAGAAAAATATATTGTCCTAAAACCAGAAGATATATTAGGGAAAATTTTACTGGCCAAAGAACTATGGAAAGACACCCATGTCTGTCTACCAGAAGACTCAACACTGCCCCAACAAGCAGAAAGCTCCCCATCTGTGAGCCTGTGCCATCCATCTGTGAGTCAGGGCTCGAGGTTTCTCTTTGCTACACAAACGGAACAGCATGGCAGATCTAACACTTAAACTTCCTAGTAATTTTTGAAGTTATTTTGAGGACTTTGATTCATTTTCTATCAAAAGAGAAGAAGAGGTTAACTGCACAGAATTGATCACTGGTGAGCTTACGTTGGATACTGAACAGTAGTTTTAGTTTTCTGCATCCCTGATTAGATTTTCTACACCTACATGGATAAGATGTACCAGTTAAATCACAATGTCTAATGTTTCTAAAAGCTGCTGTAGCCTGTTAAACACCCCCCCCGAAACATACCCCAAAGTTGTAAGAGGATTGTGCTTTACAAACATTGAGAGGAAGTCAAGCCATAACCCAAATAGAAAGGTTAATCAAGGAGTAAGTGTTGGCATTTTTACCTTGCTTGCTGTGCCTCAGCAATCAACCTATAACATCAGATGAACTACATCCTACTGGCTGTCTTCTACCATGACTGCCAGATTAAAAAGGCTTCTCCAATCTCCTAAAGGCTATGTGTTTTGTCCACAGCATATGGCAAATTCTTCAGTATTCATAAGTAGGTCTACTATGAGCAACAATTGTTCACAACTAGTGAAAATGACTTCACGAAATACGAAGTCCCCACTTTAACCACAGACGCCCCAGGAAGCAATGCTCTCCCTAATAACTCCTGTCAGCATTTCAGACTGTACACTCCATTGTACAAGGGGCTAATTATGTTCAGGGTAAACCCAAACAATCAGGAGGACATCTACTGTACTTTGAGCAATTACGTGAGACTTTTGATCGAGAATATGCCTTGTATTTTATTTTGAAAGGAACAGCATATACCCTGTGGATTCTATAGCACACACAGCCTCTGTATATATTGTAGATAGTTTTTCCCATAGTTATCCTTACTGTATATTTTCTCTTCTTCATTGTCATTATTTTCATAACTTTAGTCTTCAAGAGCCCTGCGTCGTAAGTTTCAATATAAAAACACAGTACCAATGAGCCTGAAATGACTTTTGTATCAAAGTGCATCCAAAATCAAGATAATTTATGTTTAATGCATGCATTAAACCAAGTTGGCATGATGCATTTCAGTAAACTCTTTGGTCACCTGCCCCTGCCACCCTTTCTAGCCTAATGATAAACTCCAATTACTAGCAGGCACCTTTGTGGCTTCTCCATGACTCACTTATTAGCCCCCCACTAGGAGCCTAAGCATCTGTATTAGAGTTTAAAAACACAAAATTAGCTTCTGAGGATGGTGCCAGAATACGGGCGTAGCTCTTCACTGCGGTGCAACAGCCATGCTGTCAACCCAGTATGGTGAAGACAGGTTTCCACACCCCTTGTACAAAGTAACAACTCAGAAATTTAAATAAAAAAAAAAAAAGCCACAGAATTTAAATACAGGTTGTCCTACTTGGAGACTGCAATCTGAATGTCCTTATGGTTAGACTCAGATAGCTGATCTGGGATGTTGTACTTCAGAGCATGAGAAAAAAAGACAATATAAAGTGTAAAGCTCTCTCAGAGTCCTGAATATGGAAATCAGCTACAAAGCTGCTTAGGGAATCCAAGGCCCAAGAAAGGAGGAGGAAGCCTAGAGAAAGCAATGCAAATGTTCAACATGGAAGCCCTCAGAGATCACTGACTGGTGAATAGGAGACTACATCAACTTTAAAGACAGAATGTTTTAAGCAGAAAATTATAATAGGTAAAATGTCTGCGTAACTAAAGGCAGGAATTATCAAAGACCAGGGTAGAAGAGGGTAAGATGTGAAAAGCCATACGCAATATACTATTCTATTCACTACATAGTATGCATAGCCACACATGTCAACTAAAGCCCTCATACTCCTACCCAAACACTGCAAAGGAGTAAGAGAAAATAAGGGAAGAAAGCAAAACCCAATAGGAAAATTCTCTATTTTATATTATTTAAAACTTCATAATATACCTACTTTTATAGTTGTAACAGGTCAAGTATTAACTTCAAAAAAGTTTCCTAGTGTATCATTTCAACTTTTAGCAATTTGTGTTTGTGGGGGGGGGCATTGACAGTATATGTACTGTCTGGAGTATATATGTGTTTATATGCATAAGGAGAACAGAGGTTGACACTCGGCTTCTTCCCCAAGTGATCTCCACTTTATTTTTTGAGACTGGCTTTCTCCTTTCATTTGGAGCCTACCAGTGGCTATTGAACCCCTGGATTTGTTTGTCTCTGCCTGTGCCACTGGCACTGAAATTACAAATGTGCAACACAGTGCCTGGTTTTTAGATGTGTCCTTGAGATCCAAACTCAGGTCCTTACCTTGTGTGGAAAGCACTTTATTGGCTGAGCCATTTCTGCAGCAACCATCTTCCCAACTTGGCTAAGTAAACTGTGAAATGCAGAAGCATAAGGCAATTTACCAGTGGTATATCAGTAACTGCCCATAGACCCTCAGGGAGGGGTACCCTCAGGTGAGCCCCCCCAAGTAGAAATTATGCATATTCTTGAAGAATACTATAGAAGTGAAGTTTCATTATTTGTTAATAAAATTTTTATTTGTTAAACTCTTCTCATTGATAGATAAAGGTCTATCAAAGACTCATATATCAAATCCATTACTTACAATTCTGGACATTATTTTATTAACAACAAAAACCTACTCACAGCCAATCATAATTAGGACTATTCAAACTCAGGGCTGACAGTCATGGCAGCATGTGCCTGCAATTTTGGAACAAAGAGCAGCAAATGAGGTGGATGCTGGGGGATCTTGAGTTCCAGGCTACACACAAAGAGTCTGTCTAAAAGCAAAGCAAACACAGGATGGACTGAAACTCAATAAGGGTGCTGTTTTGCTACCAGTTAAGTCCCTAAGCTTGTGATCTCAACAAGCAGGACAAAAGTAAATGGGATGGAGTATACCCAGCCTTATTTCTAGATAGAAGTTACAAGTTGAATAAGTAGAAGAAAGGGGGAAGAAGGAAAGTAGGGGGAGAGACAGACAGACAGACACACATACACACAGAGAGAGAAAGAGAGAGAGAGGCAGAGACAGAGACAGAGACGGAGAGAATATCAACTGGCTCCATACACTTTGCCTCCTAATTAGAACTTTGCAAGAAGAAAAGGCAGTTAAAATAACAGGGAAAGCTTGTCAAAGGCATGAAGATAGATGGTATAATCACATGTGCGCACAGAGCCACCAGGTACACAATTACAGCTTACCTCCAAGTGGGCAGTATTCTACCTGACAGACACCTGAATCAGTAGCCCAAGTCTCAAACACAAGCAAGGCTTCTCCCTAGACTACATGGCCTTCCTACGGAAGAACATCCCAGTTTCCCTGATACACGGGGAAAGGACTTTCTTAATTCCTAGAGTCACCCACATAATATAACAGGAAAACATATGATATAGCATATAGTGTTAATTAAATACTAAAACAAAACAAAACAAAAAAAAATAAACAAAAAACAAAAACCAATCACCAGTCCTCCAGTGGAGAAGCCTCCCTTCCAAAGCATTCTCCCTTGCGGTGGAAGCAAGTACCTCTGGCACACTCACAGGCACCCCTGGATGAAAAGCAGGATGTTCTCAACTGGCTTTCCCTCCTCCAGAGCTGAGCTATGGAGCTAGAACACGGAATACAGGCTGTGGCTACACTCAGTCTTAACACTCTCTGTTCTCTTAACACCTCTGTGATTGACAGGTCATTTCTGCCCACTGAAAAGAGACACCAGAAAGGGAAAGCAACAGCAAAGCTTGAGGTTCCTGAGATCTTTATCTCTGATTATCTCTTTCCAACAATTATGGATGGAGAGAGGAGAAGGGAAGGAGGGAACAGGCGCTTTTAAAAGTAGCTGGTTACTGAACCTAAGGAGGATACTATAAGTAAGTCTTCGATGATTTATTTCACTCTATCCTAACCTGCTTTGTTGTACATGTCCACAGAAAAGGAATTGTTTGGTGCCCAGAATATTCCACAATGAGAGGCTACCAATGGGATGCAGTCTCAGAACTTTAATTAGGTGTTCTAGCCTGTTACTCCAATGTGAGCCTTTGACTAGGCATCTTATCTCAGCACATGAACACTTTGGACTAGACCAGATGATTCTTTATCTTATTGTTACAGTAAAACCAACTATGTCAGGTAAAATGTTAGGGTAAAAACTACTAAGGAAGCAAGTTAGAAAGTACTTCTAAATACTAGGTTAGAAATACTAAAGAAGGTCAATAAGGGGCCTAAAGTTGGGTCTGAGATAGCCAAGCTGAGCAGATAAAAGGATCAGTTTGTGATGTAAACTGCCCTGGATCCTGGACAGAAAGGGGTTTGGCATGTTCTTACTGTTGCTGGTAGAAATGGGGTACAATATTCTCTGTTTGGGGCATAAACAGCCTGGCTGCTCTAACATCCACCTCATAAATATTTAATATAAATAAATATAAATATTGAATGTAAAAATCCTAAATTCATACAAGAATTCAGAATGATAGAATCTACTAGGTTCTCCCAGCCTTGAGGAACAGGTGCCTGTGCTGTATACACGGGATGATACTGCATGCCTGTCACTATCCCTTATATGTAAATCATGTTCCCTAAAAGCCCCAAGTTCTAACAACCAAATTGATCTTCAAACTTTGCCCACCATGAAAGTGGGGAGTGTGGTGGTTTGAATACAACTGGTCCATGGGAAGTTGTACTATCAGGAGGTGTGGCTGTATTGGAGGAGGTATAGCCTTGTTAGAGGAAGTTTGTCATTCTGAAGGTGGGCTTTGAGGCCTCATATATATGCTCAGATCTGGCCAGTGTGGTCCAGACCCTGCTTCTAGCTGCCTTTGGAAGAGACTTTCCTCTTGGCTGCCTTGGAATCAAGAGGAAGAATTCTTGGCTCATCTGCTGCAGGATGCCATGCTTCCCACCATGGCATTAATGGACTGAACCTCTGAAACTGTAAAACAGTCCCAATTAAATATCGTCTTTTACAAGAGTTACCTTGATCATGGTATCTCTTCAGAGCAATAAAACACAAAGGACAGGGAGCTAAATCACTGCTTGTTGCCTGTCATCTGGTGTCCTAGTCTTTACACATAGAGGGTGGGTGAGCAGATGAATCTGTGTATAGAGAAAGCAGAGGGAAAAGGGGGGGATGGAGGTTGAGGAAGGAGAAGAAGGGGGTGGGAGGAGGGAGAGAGGGAGAAAGAAAGCGATGAGGGAAGGATTGAGGAAGTGAGTTTGGTTAAATGCATTTAAACAAAAAAAGGAGATACTTATCTGACTACAAATGTAACTCATATCTGAAGCCTAAGTTTAAAACGCCCTCTTGTTCTATAAACGCATACATCAGCTTCAACAAACACACCTGCATTGTCTAGTTGCAACATATTTGGTAAGAGTAGAAGGTTTCCAAGGGGATGGAGAGACTCCTTGAAATCTGAAGGTGTTTCATACGTTGCCCAGCAAATAAGAACTGCAGAGACAGGTGAGGTCCAAGGACATCACATCACGTGTTGCTAAGGGCTCCAGGTATTTGCAGCTGGGAAATTCTACTTCAAGGTTCTCTTAGTGGGATAATAACTACAACTGCATTCCAGACTACCATTTTCCCTTTATCAATCTAATGATTGAAATCAACTAACATGTATTCTGGACCACACACTGTCTCTGTCTACTATTTGAATCCTCAGAAAACAACCCAGACCAATGCCACTCCTGTGTTGGATAGCTTCACACAGAAAGCTGCAGCACTAGGGGTTGAATCTGACTTTAAAAATACTGAAACTGATACAGACACTGATAGCAGGCTGGTAGTTTCAATGGCTTGTCGTTAGAGAAGGCTAGCTACCAACCCTCCTCACAACATACCCAAGCCATTCAAAGCACTTCATCGGGTGACACAATAGTTTATAACCTGCCAGGAAATGCTCAGTGCCACCCATCACCCCTCCAGTAGACTTTTTCTTCTAGTCCATGAGCAGCTTAGAGTCCAAACTCCCTTCAAATATCCAGAAACAATGTAACTGGCAGCTACATGATCATAATCAGGATTTGACAAAACATCTTCATCACATTAACTTGCTATCTGTGGTAATATTTAAGATGTGAAACTGTAGCAAAGAAACACATATCTACAAGGACTTCAGCCTCCTTGTTATTCATTTTAGCAGTTACAGTCTGGTAAGGAGTGTGTGTGTGTGTGTGTGTGTGTGTGTGTGTGTGTGTGTGTGGTGGTGGTGGTGGCGGTTCCACCTATACCAAGATGTTCCTATAAATCATAAGTGTCCTTACACATGTCATCTCAGCTACAGGAATCAAAATTTTTTCTAAGTGACAAATGAGTTCCCTGATTGTGAAGCACACAGCTTTTCAGTGTTACTGAGTTACTGTGTAGCTCATTCGTGTTTTCTATCATTCCATCCTACTCCTCAGCACTTCAAAAGCAAATACGAAAGAGAGCTTTTACAATCTTTAGGTCATACTTTGACGCATGTTCTTCTTTCCCGCTGATGGATGGGTCTGATCCACAGTCCTCCCCCTGTTCTCTAAAGGTGAAGGACTTAAGGTGGAATGTAATTATAAGCAAAGTGTCTGTGTAAAGCAGTGACTTCTTAACCTGGGCACTTCACGTCTGCTCTGACTTCTGGGTTATCCAGGAAAGATGTGGACCAGATATGTAAGGAAGGCACATATCAAAACCATCCTGAAATTGAATTGGTGTTCATGAAGAGCACCCTGGTACAGCTCATGGCTAAATGGCTTGGGAAAGTCACCAAGAGAAAAGAGAACCTCTTTCTACAGCTGTGAAAACACACTCCACAGGGAATCCTGATGGATTCAGCTATCTCTGAGTGCCATGGCCTTGGGATCCAGCAACAACAGCATGGCCTATAGCATCTTTCTATACCATCAGACTGGAGATCCTGAGGCTTATCATCTTGCCCCCAGTCACAAAACTAGTGAAACTCAGAGCCAAGTCCTAGAACTAATTCAGGGCATTCTTACCGAGTATACCTAGTCACACTAGAAGACTGCTTTGGAGTAAGTGCATGCTTCTTTCCATAGTAAATATACTTACTTGGCCCAATTCTTCCCAGAACAAGATGTTTTGAAAACTGATTCCCTTGTGGATGTTTCAACACTCCAAGGAGGATATGAGAAAATCCCCATTATCCTAGAAGGCCAGCACTGCTGCACTAGTACAGCAAGGGATCTCAGCTGTCAGGGGCTTTGCTTCTCAAAGCTTTCTCAGCTAGGCTTCAATAAGGCTAGGGAGAACTCTCAGCTCTGAAACACAGATCCTGGCATTCTTAATGCCCCTAGCCCTTAAAGTTAAACAGCCTTTCTGAGAAACAAAACAGAAGGGCAGAGAGGGAGCAAGCAGTCTCCCTCAAGTGAAGACAAACAGGCAGCATTTCTCAGAAGATGAGATTCTACAAGGCCTTAGTGGCTACCAGAAGAGGCTACCCCACATCAATGGAAGCTGAGCACAAGGTGAACTCTAAAGCCTAACAGCAGAGACACAAATTCTCAATGTCAACACAACCTTCCTCTTTGCTGCGAAGCTACTACCACATCTGCTCAACAGAATCAACAGGATCCAACAGAGCCAGGGGCAGGAGGTTTTGTTTATTAAACTCAGGGACATAAGGAGCTAACAGGAGAGCCTGGCAAGGTAGAGCAGAGGAAGGATCTGCAAGATGCCCCGCTGTCCACTCTGGAGTTAAAGACTTGCAGGCAGGCGTGCAGCATAACAACCCAGCCTTAGCTCCAAGACCTCCTCTCAACCTTGTATGTAGCTCTATCCCACTGCTGGTTCCAAACGGCAATTTGAAGAGAAAAGCCCCAGTGGCATTTGCTAACTGAGGTTTTTGTGAGACCTAATTTATACCATAAACAGATACCTAACACAACCCAGGTATTAACATTATTGCTATTATTGTACCTATTTTCAGCAGCATTTCAATATCACTTCAAGGTTCAAACATAACACTGTCACAGGTTTTACATGACCACGTGATGTATAAAACCAACAGGCTATTCTGATGAACAATACAGCATCAGCATTATATGTATCAATGTGTGTGTGCACGGGAGCACACATGTGTGCACAAGCGTGTTAATTCAACATATACAGTCTCAACAAAAGGAAGAAAACAGTAATATTATACAACAGCACCTATAAACATATTTGTGATGAGATTATAGAATTAATGCTGGATACCCATTATGTGTATGCACCCAAAACTCATGCTGAATATTGACTCCAAGGAGAGGGCCATTGGCCAGGAGGCAATAAGCCATGTGACAGTTTGACTGAACAGTGGTAGAGACTAGGGGGAAAGGGTTGGAAGAAAAGGAGGATGAAGGAAGGGAGGGAAGAAAGGAAGAAAAGAGGGAAGGAGGAAAGGAGAGAGGGAGGAGGGAAAGGAACAAGGAAGGGGTCTGGGAGGCAGTAGCAACACTGGCAAGGCAGAGTCCATGGTCATGTGCACACAGGGAAGGAAGGGAAAAGGAACTGACCAAGCACAAGCTTAACACGCTCAAGAAACCACTGGACTTATCCAAGATACGTGTAAGCATCCAAGTGGAAGGCAATAAGCACTTCCATCTCCACATTTCCTTAGTCGTGGTCCCTGAACCATGAGTGTCTTTCTCACAAAGACCTGCCCATAAATGGAGCACAAGACAGACTTTCACTCTGTGCTGCTTACAGAGTACCACACCCCAGCTGCGTGTACAAAGATACCCTTTGGTCAAAAGAAGTTCACGCCTGCATTCGACAGAGAGACTTCAGAGAGTCCTCGGGAGCAGTGGTTCTCAACCTTCTCAATGCTGCGACCCTTTAATACAGTTCTGCATGTTGTGGTGAGCCCGGCCATGAATTTATGTTTGTTGCTACTTCACAACTGTAACTTTGCTACTGCTATAAATCATAATGTAAATACCTGATATGTAATCCCCTGAAAAGGTGGTGAGCTTCCAAAGGGGTTTCAACCCACAGGTTGAAAGCCACTGTTCTAGACAGATCTGGGTGCTGAGCAGCATCCTTGCAGAGAGAGAAGGATAACATATTCTCCGCCAATAGGAAGTAGGCAGTAGGAAGGGCACAGTGACCTCAGGGGAATCTCACCCCTTGTGCAAAGCAAAGGTGGAGAGCAAGCTTGCCTGACTAAATTCATTTGTGGATGTGACCAACCTTAGAGCTGAAAGATTCCATGATTCTGCTAAGATCTTTCAAAGAATTCTGTACAAGCCTTCAAATCAGACCTTGTTATAAATGTGTGTTGAATTAAATATGAGGCTATTTCAGGTACAAAGGCTGATGCTCAAAGGATTCAAAATATTAGAGACCTTGAGCACAAGGAGAAACCATATTTGACCTCAGCACTGGAAGGTTTGCTTTATCTCCCCCCAACACCGTGTGTGTGTGTGTGTGTGTGTGTGTGTGTGTGTGTGTGTGTGTGTGTCCGTCCACACATGCATTCAGTCTCATACGCACGGTCTTTTCCAAACAATTTTTTGCAACAAATTGGCCTCAAGGCAATTCCATAAGCCAAATGTGTTCACTCTGCACAAATAAAACTTTCGAAATCAAACTCATAGAATGAAGTGAACAGAAAATGGAGAGAATGAAAGGGGAGATGATCAAGGGGGTCAGAAGGCCAAGGTGCTCGAGACAGAGGGGGCAGAAAATGGAGCCAATGGGGGGCTGGAGAGATGATTCAGTGGTTAAGAGTGCTGGCTTCTCTTCTAGAGGTCATGAGTTCAATTCCCAGCAACCACATGGTGGCTCACAACAATCTGTAATGGGATCTGATGCCCCTTCTGGCACTCAAGTGTACATGCAGATAGAGTACTCATATACATAAAATTAATAAATCTTTAAAAAAGAAAAGAAAAAAGAAAACAGAGTCAATGAACCCCCTGGGGGCATTTGTTTCTTCAAGTATGCAGTGATCTGAGACTCATCTTCAAAGTTTAAAAGGAGCTGTGTATAGGAAGGGGCAGCAAAGTGACCTTAAGCGCTATGATCTCAGTGGTTTTCATAAATAAACACAGTGAATGGAGGCGGGGAGCATGACAAGGCTCCCTCCGGGGGGGGGGGGGTGCTTGCCTAGCAGGCAGGAGGCCCTGGGTTTGAGTCCCAGCACTGCATAAGACCAGGTATGCAGCACATGCCTATAATCCTATCATTCAGCAGGTAGAGGCAAGAGGATCAGAGGAGCTGGAGAGATGGCTAAGTGGTTAGGAACACCAGCTGCCCTTTCACAGGAGCCCAGTTTGGTTCCCAGCACCCACAATCACCTGTAACTCCAGTCCCAAGAGACCTGACATCCTCTTCTGGAATCTAAGGGTACTGCCCACACATACTGTACAAACATACATGCAGGTAAAAACACCCATAAATATATATGTGTGTGTATATATATATATATATATATATATATATATATATATATATATATATGTGTGT
>NW_022196892.1:4347873-4371309 GCF_008632895.1 Mastomys coucha | reverse complement strand
GTGTGTATATATATATATATAAAGTAAATATTTTTTTTTTCAAAAAGAAGGTCAAGAGTTCAGCTACTGAGCAAGTTTGAAGCCAGCCTAGACTACAGGAAACCTTCTCTGTCTCAGTAAATAAACGAGTGAGGAAGATGATAATAAAATGTTTAATGTTGTAAAAGCATGGCTCAATACTCAGTCATAAACATGGCCTTCTCTTGACCTGCATAATGTTCACCTGATAAGGGGAACTCCTGGGGTTTGGCTAACCTGAAAACAGAACATCATTTGTGTTATACCAACTTGCTCCAGATGCCCAGCTGAGCTCAGCATGGCTCTGAGTGTGCAACCTCCCTGGGAAAGAGTAGGCATAGCTCCATAGACTTTGAGAGCCCACATCTGGGGCTCAGCAGGAACCTGGCCGTGTGACCACAAAGATCTGAGTTGTTCTAGTAGTACTTGGTTAGTCCCTTGTCTGACCTTGGAATTCCTTAAAACAAGTCATCAGGACCTACTCTGAGACTAGTTTCGGCCAGTTACCAAAGCAAGCGCACGCGTGTGCGTGTACGTGTGTGTGTGTGTGTGTGTGTGTGTGTGTGTGTGTGTGTGTGTGTGCGAGTGTGCGTGTGCATGTGTGTGTGTGTGCACGTGTGCATGTGTGTGTGTGTGCGCGTGTGCATGTGTGTGTGTATGTGTGTGTGTGTGTGTGTGTGTCTGTGTCTGTGTTTATGGGGCCTTCATTTCACTCCACTGGACTCCCAACTCTCCCATCCTTAATATCACGATGAGTCATAAAAGGATGGTATAGATATTAAGATTTAGAAAGCTTAGGGTATGGTACATAAAAAAAAAAAAAATACAAATTATTAAGCAGTTATTTTAACCAAAGAAGGGAAACAATTCCCTTTGAAAAAGTTATCGACTGCAGCTACACGTGCAAGCCCCTTGAACCACCAGTTACTCAGCAGGCGTAGACTTCCCTTGGCTTTTTGCTTCCATCAATTACCCATTTAACCATTCTCACTTCAGGCAACCAAGTCAGCTCAGCACGGCCTGCTGGTGTGCTCCATGTGCAAGTGTTCCTTGGCCACGAAGGAAGGCTGCAAGCCCTGGAGAGCAGGGGGTGAGTGGCCATGCCAGGCAATCAAAGGGGCTGCCATCAAAACCTGCTGCTGATGAATCATGGTGACAAGAAACCCTGCTTGTCTCCAGAAGAAACCTTCCAGGCCAGGCGGGCATCTGGTCCAGATCTCTTTCCAAACATAAGCAGCATGGTGAGAGAGGAGGCCTGGCTGGAAGAACGCTGTTTCCCCAGGCAAGCACTGTGAGACCCTGAAACTCTAGCTGGATTCTCCTGTGAACTTGGGCCCTAGCTTTCAAAGTCCCACCTTCACTGCAAACATGCTTCTGTGGGAAGCAAAGCACAGCCAATTCCAAAGTCACAAAAAGGCAGCTGCCCCAGAAGCAGCCACACCCACTCTTCACTCTCGACTCCACCCCCGCCAGGTGTTGTAGAATGAAGACGTCACAGGCAGCCCGACTCTATAGTAGTCTGTATGGAAGGGACAGATGTCTTAGAGCGTCCAGCACCATCTACCTTATGCTCTTGGCAGAAAAAAAAAAAAAAAAAAAAAACTATAATGGTCACTTTGAAGTGAAATTTTGTGCTACTAGGGGCAAAATAAAAAGCATTCTATCTGCCTCATGGAAGAGACAAAGGCACATAGCTGTTAGACAGGTAGCATACAACAGTTTAGTAATACTTAGATTTAAGGATAGGATCATTTAGTCATATGGAAATGCTTGTTCCAAGCCAGCGGTGTAGGAGGCTTGGTCTCCAGCCTGAGACTGGACCACAGGCATGTGTACTACATCAGTGGAGTTACCCACTGAAGTAAATGCAGATGAATGGGCTATTACGAAGTATGACCCCTTTGGAGAAAGAAGCTGACTACGCTGTGTCCTTACGGAGTCCCTGGCCCCTCCTGTTAGATTCTTTCTCTTTCCTGGTTGCCATGAGGTGAGGAGCTTTCCTCCAGGGTGTTTCTGATTTACCACAGTCCCAGAAGGAGGTAGCAGACTATGGGACGGAAACCTCTGGAAACAGGAACCTAAATAAACCACTCCTCCTTTAAGTTTCTCACGTCAAGTACTCTGTCACAGTGAGGAAAAGTGAACAATACCCCAGGTATGGCCACTGGAGTTATGTCAGTCTAGAGGGTTGACAGATGAATGCTGACCACCAGGGATATAGGAGAGACACATTGGACAGAAGGACTACCCTGCTTTAGCTGTACGACATTCTCACTGGTGCCTGGCCACTCTTCTCACACTGCCCAGCCAAGGAGTTTCAGACATGCCTGTAAGTGCAGCAAAGCCCCCCTGACTGACTGCACTAGGCATGCTTGTTGTGGCAACAGTCTGCTGGATGATAATTAGCTGTCAGGGTGCTTTGAACAACTGCTGAAGGTCAGTCCTTTCTAGTAGAGGATTGATTCAGCCAGCGGAAAATAAAGAGGACTCCATGCCCAGAGCCCTCAGGGGCTGGTCAGAGTGCCAACTCTATCAGAGAGAGCAGTGTGCTTCCTGGGGCAGCCGACTCCAGAGTCTGGATCCAATGGCAGATACTGCAGAAGCACAGAGGAAGAAGCTCCCGGATGAGAGGTGAGTGGGCTCTACTCTGCTCATGCTAGGCAGTGGGCTGCTTCTCCTATTATGGGGGTGGGGGGGCGCAGAGGGGGAGTTACTTCCAAGGAAGGTTTGATCGTGCCCAGGTTCCAAGGTCATCTGAAGGAGAACAGTGACCGTGACTCTTTGTGCTCCACAGCTGAGGGGACATTAGGGCATGAATCACAGCCAACATTAGCTTCACCTATAGGAAGAGTTGAGGTTATGAGTTCACTATTAGAGGCATATCTTGTAGATGGAAGCCTCCCCTCCCCCTTCTTGTTTTTCAGTTACAAAATAGAAAAAAAAAAAAAAACTTATGGAATTTCTGGTGAATCACTGGAGGTTGCAGTGAGGCCCCACGGTGGCTATAGCAGCCATGCGATGTTATAAGCGCCATCACCAGCAGCACGGTTATGCCTGTTTGATGCGTATGGAGCTGAGAATAACACTAATCCATTTGGAACTGACTCCACAGAAGCCGAAGGCATTTGTCTCCTGGCCACATACACAGGGTAACACCCCAGTGTGACTTGGGACAAAAGCACCATCCTCCCTGCTAATCAGCAAAAATGGCCCTCAATTTCCAGACACCAGATGCAGCCAATTGCCTGAGCACTTAGCACTGGAGGGAGCACACATAAAATGGTCTCAGAGCATATAAGAGAGAGGACGACTGAATAGGCCTATGACAGAGGCATGCTGACCCAGAGCGCCTTCAAGATACCACGACACTCTGACAGAGCTTTTGTAGAACCATTCCAATAGAAATGTGCAGAGGGATGCCATGGAACAATCTAGCAAGATGGGAAGACACAAGATTCACATCATGAGGCAATAGAATCTGTGGTCCCTCCTGCCCTCTTTCCAGCACACTCCTACATCCTGGCCTGTTCTCAATTTCCAGAGCACAGATGCTGAAGTGGAAACCTTAACATGCCTGGGATATTTGACTGTGCCAGGTGGCTAGTGAACCAGATTTAAAGATGGCAAACGCAGCCAGATCATTACTGTGGCAAGGTGAGAAATTAAGGGCTGAAGCGGATTCAGTTCACCATGCAGAGCTGCTCTGCAGAGTTGATTAGAGAAAGATCAAGTGACAAGCCAACGTCTCTGGTTCCTAATTCCCCTAGGATTTGCCTTAATTCTCTCAGAACACTTAAAATGCACACTGTAGCGACTATGCCAGTGAGAAGGCAGAATTATCTGGTTGGGAAATGCCAAACCAAGCCAGTGGGGAGCACGAGCAATGATAACATTTCAGTTCATCTACCCTGCTTTAAGCACTCTGAGCCGGGTCAGTTCTACAGAAAAGTGGTCCTTTTGGATCAGAGTTGGGAAGCAGGTTCTGACAGGAGAAAAGGGTACAGAAAAGTGACTGTGGGACAGGAGGTGGCTCAATGGGCGATTGCTGCAGAAGCATGAAGATTTGAGCTTCTTCCAATAACCAGGAGTGGTGTCTCAGACTTGCAATCCCAGTGCTGTAGGGTGAGAGGGTAGGAGGATCCAGGGGACTTCCAGACCAGCCAGGCTAGCTCACTGTCAGCCTCAAGCTCCAGGGTAGACCCAGTCTCAAGATTCAAGGACTAAAGAGAACACCCAGAATCAACCTCTGGCCTCCTCATAGGTTACTGAACCAGCAAAGACACTTCACACATGCACACACCCACACTCATACACACACACACACACCCACACCCACACACACACACACACACACACACACGGTGGGGAGGGGAGGGAGAAGAGCAGAGGGGATAGAAAGGAAGCTGACTGTGCTTGGCTCTAGGAATAAACCCAATAATATGTTCAGCTGGCTCCTGCATTTGTCAGGCAGCTGCTGTGTCTGTGTAAGGGGTTCTGGGCAACAGTACCATCTACCTTCTCTCTTCAAAGCTGTGTATTAGGAAAAGACTTAGCATGAAATGGGCTGACCTGAGACGGAAATAAAGGAAACAGAAGGGAAGCCCCAAAATCAACTTTTACAAGTAAGGAAGAAAGTAAAATCGGACAGGCAATGGGACTATACTCTGCTACTCCCTGGGAATCCATAGGTCTGAGAAAGCAACATTCATGTAACAGTTATCTAATATCAGTGATGACTCCTGGGCCAAAGCCTAAGGGAGGCTGCTGTCCTCAGTGCCTCATGTTCAGGACCCAAAGATACACCCTAAGAGGAAAAGAACCTTGACCCATCTGGTCTGCCCTGACTCTATCGTTACTCTACCCCATAAGGTTCTTTTAATTTAATTTTACAACCCAGACTGAATCAATGAAACAGCAGTGCACACCTACCACAGACACATGGCAGAAAATTTAAATAGTGCAATAAACCCCACGGGCATCGGCAACACTAACTGCCTGCCATAGCAGTGACTGCTGAGAAATGTGCCCAGGCCACCAGGAGAAACTCAGCTTTTAGAGAGTGTGCCAACACAGCCCTCTATCTCCATGTGTGACTAATTAACAGGATTCTAGGCCTCCCTACCAGGCCCCAGAGAACCACTGTGACTGATTTGGGTTCACCTGGAGCTGCAAATTACTTTGCCAATAGCAGAGAAAAATACCTTGCACACCCACGACAAGAAAGGCAAGCCTCTTCTATACCCCTGCTTCATCTCCCTTTACAGGGAGCGGTTCTCCAAGGCTTTGATGACAAAGGACTGGGTTCTACTACCAGACAACAGCAAGACAGTAAAAGTCAGGCAGCATTTAGAGCAGCCTTTGATCAGGATCTTCACAGGATTTTTGTTTTCTTCAGGGTTGCCTGAACCATTTCCTCCCTCCCTTCCACTAACACACACCCACACACACACACACACACACACACACACAGAGAGAGAGAGAGAGAGAGAGAGAGAGAGAGAGAGAGAGAGAGAGAGAGGAGAGAGAGAGAGAGAGAGAGAGATTGAGAGTAAATACTACAAGCATGCTGCCTTTACCCAGTGTCTAGGAGGCCTGCATATTATAGGGTAATTCTTAAACCATCTTCTTAAAACTGGCACTACATTTGTTTAAAAAAAAAAAAAGACACAATAAAAAGACACCAATTAGGTGGTGCATACCTTTATTCCCAGCACTCAGGAGGCAGAGATAGATGGATCTCTCTGAGTTCAAGGCCAGCCTGTGAATTCCAGGACTGCCAGGGTGGTTACACAGATAAACCCCTGTCTCAGAAAAAAAAAAAAAAGAAAAAGAAAAACAAAAAACAAAAAAGGAAGGAAGGAAGGAAGGAACAAAGGAAGGAAGGAAGGAACGAAGGAAGGAAGGAGGCTATTGCTAAATTTGATCAAGTTGGATAATTTTCTCCAGAAATTGAAATGGGGGAGGGAGGAGTCCCAGACAGTTATTTATTGTGTAATCCCTATTAATG
Source organism: Mastomys coucha (assembly GCF_008632895.1). Taxonomy (NCBI): domain Eukaryota; kingdom Metazoa; phylum Chordata; class Mammalia; order Rodentia; family Muridae; genus Mastomys; species Mastomys coucha. The sequence continues at coordinate 4,365,284 of NW_022196892.1, read as the reverse complement.
TTTTTTCCCTCGAATGATAAAATTTCATGCGTGAAGAAAGAGTAGCAGCTCCTATGGTTCTGCAACAGCGATGAGGAGCCAGGAGGAAGCGGATCAGTTACGAACCGGTAATATGCTGCTGCTGTTAGAACTGCTAGGGGATGTGGACTGTGCCTGAAATTACAAGGAAGCAAACTATACAGAACATAACTAAGATAATGCGCACACATGTGGGAGAAGTGAACAAGGGACCTACTGGACTTAATAGCTATTATTTATCTCAAAATTTTCAATTTAGAAAGTCACCTGCCTTCTCCACCTGGGCATCACCACTGAACAGTCTTTTGTTAACCAATAGTTTGCAGAAGCAGACAGAGACAGGATCAGATATAAAGCCTGTGCCAGCTGGAAAGACAAGACCACCTGAAACCAAGATGGGATCTGTTGTTGAGTTAGCACATTTGAGAATCAAAGGGAAACATTTGCTTCCAGTTCAGCACTCTTTCTTAAGGACAACCCAACATCCACAGCCAACTTCTATCCAGCGCGTTTCACCAAAACTAACTCATTTTCTTTTCTCTCGGTGCCTTTATTAAAGTGACTAAGCAATTCCACATGATTTTAGACCTTGCTACACAGACTGGAATCAGTCAGTCTTCTTCCTGGCTTTCTAAATTATAGAGAAAACAGTGGATAATGAATGGCTCAGTCTCCTGGTCACATGTGAGAGTGGATGAAGGGAAAAAAAACCCAGCTTCTCATCGAGGAATAACCCAACTCAAACAGCTCCATGACTATCTGCTGAGCATGTACTGTGATCTAGACAATTCAGTAAATGCTAGAAATGGGCTGTAACCAAGAGACCTGACGTCTGGGACATGCACAAATGTATCAAGGGTCAATGGTATTCAGTGATAAAGAACCCCACAATCTTTAAATGCTTAAAAAAACATTAACATTAATGTACTATTGCAACTGCCTGACTCTGAAAAGGAATATTATCATTCCTTTCAAGAATCTCACGGATTAACCTTCAGTGTACTTAAAAGGTTTCTGAGGATATCAAGAGACATAGCAAAAAAATAAAAAATAAAAATACTCAGTCAGAGACTTGCTGGTCTCTACACAGGCAACTCTTTCATCATGCCCTGCCTAGCAGGAGGAGAGGAAGACAATGTTGACTGCTAAACTGGTGAGTAGATAGTTTGGTAAAAGGGATTTGTAATGATCTAGTCTAACAGGCTAGATATAAGCACTGTGTTTATAACCCTTAAATTTTTATTCCCCTAGACACACATGAAAGAGTCAGAATTAAAAGTTGGAGAGATGTTGCTAGGAAAGAGGGCTGGGAGCAGCTAAGATTTCAGTCCCACCTTACCCTGAAATGGGCATCTTCTGACCCATTTTCTAGAGAAGTCCCATGTTATTCTAGTGTGTGTCATTATTAAAGTACCAGCAGGGAATGAACACCCATTTGCTTGTTCAAACAAATATACACCAAGCGCCTACAATCTAAGGCAACATAAAAACTATCTTTTCTACAGAGCACTGAAAAATAATTGACATGTCCAAGTCCACTTGCCTTAATCTCTTGATTATATGATATTTCCATCATAAACACTGTGTTGGTCACATGTTTGCTTTGTATACTGAATGGCAAAATTGTCTCCCTTTAAAGAATGAAATTGGCTTTATAAGCACTGTGGAGCAGACAATCCATTGAGGAGAAATAAGACAGAAAGGAATTGATAATGATATACTTTAAAATGAACAGAAACACCCACCCACAAAACTCTTTGCTGTCTTTGTTTTGAACTGGGCTGCTAGTAGAAGGGTGCTACTTATTGTAATATGGGCTTCTGTATTTGTGGTTTTCCTGCCCTGTTCTACAGTGGAAAAAAGCTGACTTCCCAACAGCTCCCTTCATGGTCTCCTGCTGCTTTTTAGCACCCAGGACACAAATGGGCAACAAAAAAGAAGCCAGTAATACAGCCATTCTAATCTACTGAAAGCATGTACCCATTTGAATAAGTAATGCTTGAGCAGGGATGAGTTTGCCTGCAGGGGGGTTGGGAAATGTCTTATGGAAATTTTCAGTGGCTAATGGTGGAAATACAAACTGGAAGAGGGAGATGCTTGTGGATCCCGCTGGGTAGAGACTTCAGGTCAGTCCTCAGGCAACAGATTTTTCTAGCTCCGATGTTCATTGTCCTGGCTGACAGTTCAACCAAACTTATGTCATTGATACCAGAGTTCAAGAAAACTAAGTTTGATTCAAAAAAAATAAATAAATAAATAAATTTCAAAAGGCAAATATTCAAAATGAAAACAGTGAAGAGGGATCACTTCTTCACTGATAGAAGCATATTACTCATTCCAAGATTAATATAAAAAAATCACTACTTCAACAGTCAGGATTAAACAAATAATGACCAACTTCAGACCAACACCTCCGTATGAGCCTTTGTTTGCCCTTGTGTGGGATCAGCAGGTTGACTCTTAAAATTCTGAAATAATATTCTACTTACATCCAAGAATCATCACTATCACTATTGAATACTGGGACTAAGGTCACCCTGAGCACATAAGCCACACCACCACATAAGCATGTAACCAACACAGTACTTCTAGGGAAAATGACATATAATCAAGGGACGAAGGCATGTGGACTTGGACATGTCAATTGCTTTTTCAGTGCTCTATAGGAAGGACAACTTTTAAATTGCCTGCTTGTCAGGAACAGCCTGTAGGTATCTGGTATATATTTGGCTGATATTATTAATCAGAACTACTATCTCATAACCCTCCAGACAGCCACCATCAATGGATGAGGTTTGCCAAAGGAGATATTATATACCTGGCATCCAGAATGGCACATGGATTCAGCAGTCATATCTTGGCCACTGGAGGGCTGTATGAACTTAAGTTCACCACTCAAACTCTGTCTATACTTGCTTCAAATACATAGCATACACTGACAGATCTTAAAAGAGCCTTCTAATCCTAACTCTAAAGAAGAATGCACAATCTGACATTTCTGAAGTAACAGTGCTGGGTTTTTTATTTTTAACTTACGTATTTGTGAGTGTTTATCTGGGGTGTTTTATGAGCATGTGAACAGAATTAGAAGTGCCCACTGAGGTCAGAGGTATCAGATCTTCTAAATCAGTGGTTCTCAACCTGTGGGTTGCAATCTGTTTGGGAGTAGAATGACCCTCCCACAGGGGTTGATTAAGAGCATCCTGCATATCAAATATTTATATTACGATTCAGAACAGTAGCAAAATTTCAGTTGTGAAGTAGCAACAAAATTAATTTTGTGGTCAGAGATCACCACAACATGAGAAACTATATTAAAGGGTCACAGCATTAGGAAGCTTGAGAACCATTGCTATAAACTAAAACTAGATAGTTTTGGAGTTCCAAAAGCTATTGCTACTAATTCTTCTAAAACTATATTTTGAAGTTGTTCATGGAAGGTCAACATATTGAAAGGTAAAAGCCAGCAAGGGTCCACAGATCCACAGAATTCTAGTCTGTATGCTGAAGAATTACAGGATTTGGGAGAGACTCCAGCCATGGCAGTCTTGTGAGCCACCCAACCTGGGTGCTGGGACAAAACCTGGATCCTTTGCAAGGACAGTAAACTCTCTTAACCCCTGGGCCACACATATCTCCAGCCCATAACACAGTTTATATGCTTCAAGTGTGGAAGTATCAAATACTAAATACATCAGACTAAGTCAATAGAGTAAAGAAAAAAGATTAGGCACACACAAGAATGGGGGAGTCAGATGGGAACTTATCAGAGGAAGAAATGGCCAAAACACCAGGAGGGATGTTTACCTGCAAAAACATAGGAACAACACACAGAGAAAAACAGGCTAGAATTAGATTCACATGGAATTAACTTGGAAGATGTCAGTTTGAGTGACAGTGTGACAAAAGAGGACTGTTTCTGTGACTTACAATAAATGATTTACGCTGTGTGGCTCATTGCCCTCACATACAAAGGGGATTAATTCTACCTGTTCAGTTACCACCATGGGAATTTCTCTAGATTAATTGCTAAATAGTCAACGGGCATCCAAGAGCAGCCATGATTGAGTAATTTATAGGCTCTCCACACTGCAGAGCTTTTACAGAGCTATGAGCGAATGAGTTAGAGCTCTCTATAAGAAACCCAGGTACATATTCATAACATTGAACAGGGGAGGGCAGCCTTTAATCCCACGGTGAGAGACAACCAGGAAGTGAACTAAAGACCTAGTACATCCTTATTCATGCAAACGATGGAGAGTACAGAAGGAGAGACTTTGTGCTGTCTCAGTGCCTTAGGAAGGAGGCTGTAAGGGGAAGATGGAAGGTTCCCTGCGAATTCTGAGGATTCCTGTCAGATTGTTCTTACAGTATAGGCTCAAAGAAAATTCTTACAATCTTTTTTTTTTTTAAATACCTTGTAAGTTCTCTATCTTTTGTTTGTTTGTTTGTTTGTTTGTTTCTTGAGACAGGGTTCCTCTGTGTAGCCTTGGCTGTCCTGGAACTCCCTCTGTAGATTAGGCTGGCCTCAGAAATCCGCCTGCCTCTGCCTCGCAAGTGCTGGGATCAAAGGCGTGCGCCACCACTGCCCAGCTTAAGTTCTCTGACCAGGTGTAGTTTGGACATGCCATAATCCCAGCCCTCAGGAATTAGAGACAGGAGGACTGCGACAAGTTTGAGGCTAGCTTAAGCTATCTAGCAAAAACAAACAAACAAACAAACCCTGTGGAAGGAAAATGAGGCTGAGAGACTCGATGAACAGAGAATGAAGACTCAGTGGATATCAGGTTTCCCTATCAGCTGACAGGAGGTAGGGAGCCTACATAGTCAGAAGAGCTAAACTGTATTTCTAAGATTTTGAAATGTGTAGTTTAAAAGGTAAATTTTCTGTTAGGTGTATTTTACAATGAGTTAATACTAGGTCTTGGGGACAGACCACAAGACACAGTGAAGAAAGCATGGGGAAGGAAGAAGAGCAACAGAGATGGACTGGGGTGGAGAAAGAGAGACTTAGAGGCACTGTTTAGCCTCAGTGCATTAGAGATAACGATCTGTTACCTCACCACCACCCCACCCCATGCCTACCAGACCCTGGTCCCCAGCTCAATCTGCTTGTCTCTATTCCCCATCTCCAGACATCCAGGAAGGGAGTATTCACATAGTTCAAAGGGCTTCCTTGTCAGCAAGTCTTGGGACAGGAAGTCTAGTACACAACCAAATCCAGATCATGAGCTATGCTAAGAGAGGAACAGAAGCAGGCAAGTTGCAAGTGCAGATCTGCTGTCCTGGGAAAATGTCTGCTCAACCATATTTTATATCCCATTTGAAAGCATGATAGAACCATTAGGTCTGCATTCACACGGAGTTCCAAAATCTATTGCTACTAATTCTTCAAACTACATTTAAAGTTGTTCATGGCAGGCCAAAATATTGAAATGTAAAAGCCAGCAAGGATCCACAGATTCATAGAATTCTAGTCTGTAAGCCGAAGAATTACAGGATTTGGGGGAGACTCCAGCCATGGCAGGAGGAGGCAATATGGGAAATCTCCATACCAAGATTGAAGAGTAGAGCTAATTACCAAACACTGAAGGTATAAGCTGAAAAGAGGAGACTATAATCCAAGCTTCTGAGGGAACTGGATTCACAATTGATTAAATTCTTCAGGAAAAGAAGACAGAGATGAGACAGTGTCTGTGTTCACCTGTGAAGGCTTCCCATCCTCTCTCTGAAAGGGGCTCAAAGCTTAAGGCCAGCAGAGGCAACCCCACAGCTAAGGGTTTTAAGGACCTGTAAAGTAGATAGGGTTTGGATAGCCAAGGGAAGGCTTGGTGTCAAACACAAATGGCTCCTAAACAAGCTCACTATCTAAAATGGCATAGGAGAAATAATTAAACCACAGGCATCTCTGAAAAGACTCCTACTTCGATGCAACAGCCTTCCAGGCTGGCTAGAAAAAACAGTATAATTGTTGTGATGTGATCAACAAAAAGAAAAAAAAGTCGTAAAAGTCGTAAAAGTCGTAAAACAGGGGGCACTTTTTAACCTTAACTGTAGCAGCAGAGCCTCATGGGGAAAACAGAACTAGACACTGTCCCTGTCTCTTTACCTGAAGCACTGACTCAGGGCATTCTAGAGCACAGGTCAGAACATGCAGATCTTCAAGTGACAATACATGACCTGGTTTACATTTCAGATGTTCAAAAGTTCTTCTTTCAGGACATGATATTTTCTGAGGCATTAGCATGCTCTCCATAAGTCACACGCATATTATAGTGCATTAGCAACATACTATGCCAAGTACAAAAAGTATGTGCATGAATGTGATCGCATGTGCATGTGTGTAGCCATGTGCATATATGCCAGATATATGTGCGCACACACACACACACACATATACATATTTCAATGACACTGTGTTTTAAAATGCAATAGACAGAAAAGAAAGAGAATAGAATAGAAGGGGTAAAGGAATTAGCTTTATTTGTCTTTTCTTTGGGAACTGAACACAAGGCCTCACACACACTAAATATGCTCTACTACAAAAGTATGCTCCTAGCCCAAGGTTAATTTTTGGTTCATTTCCTTTATCAGATGACTTCTAAATTATATGTGTGTATACTATATGTGCTCTATATGAGCACGGTCCTGCAAAATAACAAGACTCACATTCCTATGGAGTCCTCCATTCAGATATTGACAGGGCTCCCAAACATGCTTTTCTAGATGGAGGCGTCCTGTAAGTACAGATACTTCATTATGCAAGGAACTTGGACATGGTACTTTGAAGGAAATTCTTATTTTTTTTAAAAAAAAAAAAACAGGATCTTTCTACATAGCCCTGGCTATCCTGGAAATTATTACATGCATATGGCAGGCTAGTCTCAAACTCACAGAGATCCCCTTGTCCATGCATCCATAGTGCTTAGATTAAAGGCATGCCACTCCAGGTCTTGCCAAGCATAGGATGGTGTTTACTAAACAGCCTTCACCACACAGCCATCTGTGCTTTAGTCACGGCCATCTTATCCCCTATAACCAGGCCTGTGTCACAGAACTATTCTTAGAGTTGAAACAACTCACTTCAGCATAGACCAGCCTTGTGGAGGGAAGCCATAGGACAGAGTTGCCTTCTCATGGTAATTTACAAAAGGACTCTTATAGCATCCAGAATTAGAAACTGTCATAGTCTATGAGGCAAAATCCTCTAGAACTCAGTAAATGTTTGCCATTAGGAAACATCAGTCACAGTCCTTACTGGCCGAGCCTATGCTAGGGAAGGCCTGTAACTCAGGTGCATATAAGGTGACAGCTGGGCCTATAATCACCTAAGGTGTGACAATCCAGGAACTGGAGGATCCATCCACAATACGACTCACTCACATGTGAGCAAACTGCCAACAACTCATTAGAAATACTACACAGCCAATAACCTCAGCATTCAGTGGTTTGAAAACCACTGATGGGGATGGAGCGATGGCTCAATGGCTAAAGAGTACTGACTATTCTTCCAGTGGTCCCGAGTTCAATTCCCAGCAACCACATGGTGGCTCACAACCATCTGTAAAGGGATCCAATGCCCGTTCTGGTGTGTCAGACATTCCAGCAACAGTGTACTCATATAAATAAAATAAATAAATAAATCTTGGAAAAAGAAAAAGAAACCCACTGATGAGTACAGTGTGCAGGCCCGCAACCCCAGCATTAGGGAAGTAGAGGCAGGGGAATAAGAAGTTCCACACCAGCTTGGGCTACATGAAATCATTAGTGCCAAAAAAAAAAAAAAAAAATCAATCAATCAATCAATCATCCATCAGTCAATCAGTTGACAAAGCATTGATGTTGTTTGCATCAATTTTAGAAGATCAGCAAATTACAATGATAAAACACTAGCAAATGACTGGGTTCAATTTTAAAATGCCAATCCCGATACTACTTTTTAAACCGTAGTTTCTAACTTTGTGCTTTCAAATGACGCTAACTAAGGCAAAGCATACTCCTAGCCATGCCAGGCACCGAGTCAGATCAGTCGGAATCAAAAACAAACCCATCCAACACAGTCTAATGATCCCTCGTTTCCTGTTGCCAAATCACAGGAATTTTAAACATTGACTGCACTTTGAGTGGTAACATAGAGGATCTTACTTTGATTCCTGAAAATAAACTATTTCTCCTTCTACATAAGTAAAAAAAAAAAATATATCAGATCTAAAAACTTGAACAAGTTCATATTGATCAAGCAACCTCTGCCTCTGCCAGGCAATTAACAACATGGGCTGTGCATGCTGGATATTTTCAAGTCTGTTCTGCCAGCCAGTTTATTATGTGAGCAGTGCATGCTGGGTATTTTCTGGTTTCCCCCTGCTAGTCAGTTTATTACATGAGTGGTGCATGCTGGGTATTTTCTGGCCTCTTGACATTTGTATCCTTACCTCTTTGCTAAAAGCAGTTAGATATTTTGCCTTCACATTTTCCCAAACAGAAGCTTTGTTTTTTAAATGAACTATTCATTACTTACCCTCAGCCCACAGAAGTGAAAAAAAGGGGAATTTATTGCATGTATGTGGTTGGGGCGGGGGGCGGGGGTAGAAAAGGAATACTTAAAGGCGGGTGCCTGTGAAGGTCACAGGAGCCAGGTCCCTGGAGCTGGGGTTATTGGCAGTTATTAGCTGAACACATGGTGCTGGGAATCAAACTCAGGTCTTGTGCAACAGCAGTATGAACTTTTAATCCCAGAGCCATCTCTCCCAGCCCTCCAGAAACATTTAAGACAATGATAAAAGTTGTATAAACGCCATCTGAGCTGGAGTCCTCAGCTTTCCAAGAGGCCGGTCAGCTTCCTTCGTCTCCTCTCACCAACCTAGACCATGTTCTTAGCATGGTCCAATTGGCTGGCAGAGTGATGTTTTAACCATCTGTGGACTCTATCTTAGTACCATATGAGAGGTTGTCGAGGACCAGGACATCCTGCCACAGGTGAACAGAAGAAGCTGGTAGGCTCTGGAACACACTGAGAACTAACCTGTCATGTAACTCATGGGTGCCCAGACTCTTAGGAAAGCTGACTACAGATGGCATGACATTGCAGGGGAGGGGCACAAAAACTGAATCCTGCCTCTCAATGGATCAGGTTTCACACAAAGACGTGCTCTTCAAAAACTGATCCCTAAGATTCACCTAAGGTGGAGCTTTCCTTTCTGTTGGGTTTAAATGTGGCTTCCATAAGCAGTGGCATACCCAGTCACGGAGGCATACTTTAGGCAAAGTATCACAACTAACATCACTGAAAGGTCTAAGCTGCTCTCAGCAAAGACACAAACTACCCAGAACAGATAGAGCAGGAAACAGGCCCAAGAGGTTTAAAACACAGAAAATGATGGCCAGCACATGTAGGTGGCATGTGAGCAAGAATACCTTCTAAAGTGTTTAACTATACATATGCACAAAATGCTGACTGAACAAAGGGGCTGGCAGACACACGGAGAGAAAGGAAGCTACTGCCTTCATTTAGGGGCCTTCGGCTGGCTAACAAGTAGGGATTAAGGCCAGAGGGAAGTATTGTCATTTTCTGACACTCAACTTATAATAATTAAGAGTTAATCATGGGGCCAGGAATATGGCCAGTGAGTAAAGAGTCTGTAGCATGAGCATGGGGACCTCCCCCAGCATCCCTAACATCCTGATAACAAGCCCAATCTACTGATGCATCTCTGAACAGGAAACTGGAGGACTGGAGACAAGCAGGTCTCTGGAGCTCACTGGCCACACAGCTTAACCAAGCTGATGAGTATCAGGCTCAGCGAGAGACCCTGAAATCCCAAATATTAAGGTGGAGAAGAATGAAGGAAGACACTTGAACTCAATCTCTGGTCTCTACACATGTACACTCGTACCCACATACAAACATAACAAACCTGTGTATGCCATATACATAAGCAAAAATTAACTGATGTAGCAGTGAAAACTTAGACCTAAAATCAAAGTCTCAATGGCTCTGGGAAAGTGGTTTCAGGCATACAGTCCAGGACAAACTAGTTAGGAATCCCAAGCCTTGCATAATTGCCATGGATGTGTGCCTCGGATTTCTCTTATGATCAGTTTTGGACTCTCACGATGGTAGAGGAAACTGTCAGAAAAGCAGCCACTTTGTGATGTTACCCAGTTGCTTCGCAACATTCTCTCTTAAGTTAAGTCTATCACATGCTCTGCAGTGTCACAGGCAGAACTCAGCCTTGGGGACCACTGCACACAGCCTGCACCACCTGCACTGCATGACCGTTTTGCTTGCAATCCATCTTCCCAAGAACACCTCCCCAAAGCCTGACTCATAGAACATCTCTCTCCTCCACTCTCAACACTTTCCCTGCACTTCCGGTTTCTAAAACAAGCCCTCTGAATTTATAAAATCCCGCAGACCAGAGGTTCCTGTGAATTTTTAAGGTACGAAAAGCATTACACAAACCATCAGTCACTCCGTGAACCTGAAGGCACTAAGTGTGGCCGTGGTTGCTCAAGAAGGCTATCTATTTCCATCTTGTGCAAAGTTAGGAGCGACTGTGGTTTCCTGTTCCAGGGTGTTGTCCAAAAATGACTCCACAGAAGTCTGCAAAAATAATCCTGGGAGTTTTGTTTTGAGAGGAAGACTTGAAGAGTTTCCCACTAAGAGAGGAAATGGCGTGTCCTGACTGCAGAACATCCAGCATGTTCCGTGCTGCCAGAACTGGCACAATGTTGGTTTAACCATTGTTCCACTCTCAAGTAAGGCAGGGGCCCACAGTGGAACGAGGCAGGTTTCCTTAACTTCTCACGCTAAAGGACCTGTCTCTCAGGAGACTAATTTTGTTTTGTTACATATAAAATAGGAATGACTGCATCGTCTGCGTCTTTGTAAAATTGATTATACTGTTGATGGAAAACACCTCTCACTTCAAAAGGGCAGTAAGAGAGTTTCTTCTGGAGTAGAATGTGAGTACCTGTGGTCCAAAAACAGTCAGGCAGGTCACACCCCACAACATGTTCCAATGAGGAAACAGTTCACTGAACTTTGTGCAGTAAAAGAGCAAAGGGAAGTCATGAGAGAGGGACTTTGCCAGGTACTCTGGTGGGGAATCAGGAGAGAGGGACTTTGTCAAGTCCTCTGGTGGGGTATCAGGAGAGAGGGACTTTGCCAGGTACTCTGGTGGGGTGTCAGGAGAGAGGGACTTTGCCAGGTACTCTGGTGGGGTGTCAGGAGAGAGGGACTTTGCCAGGTACTCTGGTGGGGTATCAGGTAGGCAGGGCACAGCAGAGTATGAAAATGTGGGAAGGACTTCAGACACGATATGATCACATTCTTAGCTTTAGGAACTATAGGACCTGGGGATCTGTTTATATGCAGCTCCAAAGGTTTCACATGATAGTTATAAGTCAGTGGGTTGGAAATAGCCATTCAGGGTCCTAAAGGTAGAATTTGAGTTTGAATCTTCAGCATTCTAACTCTCAACAAGTACAAATGTCTACCCAGTGATCTTTACATGATACAGGTGTGGCTTCATTTCCTCTTCCATGGACTACAGTTAATAGTAAAGATTAAAAATAAACCCACTGGCTGGGCAGTGGTGGCACACACCTTTAATCCCAGCACTTGTGAGGCAGAGGCAGGCAGATTTCTGAGTTCAAGGCCAGCCTGTTCTACAGAGTGAGTTCTAGGACAGCCAGGGATATACAGAAAAACCCTGTCTCAAAAAACAAACAAACAAAAGAACCCCCACTGTGTTTCAGGGAACCTGACACATAGAGTAGTAGTACATATAAATATATACCCATATGAATATTATTTTCTTAGATAACAAATTGACTCGGAAACAAGCAGGAACATTATATTCTGGAGCTATGTAGGGGAGAATGAGGTCTTTATGTTCCATGTTCAGTATAGGAATGACTTCGTCTTTACCAAAGGTTTTAGTCTGAAATGACATTTCAGCCATGTATTTTCCACGAGGAGCCATAAGAAGCACATTATATAGTCTAAGGTGTAACCCTACTTTTAACTTGAAACAATAAGTTTCTGACTTACTGAAGGTGAAATTTGCCAACACAGAAATCTGAGGTCAAGAGCAAAGAGCCATTAGGAGTTCAGGAGTGCAAATAACTTTTCCTGAACTGGTATCAGCCTGATGTCTATGGTATATAACCTCACAAGAGGCAGATAGCAGAAGACAGGATTGCAGCAGCCCCAGCAGGGATTACAATGGCCACCTGTGGTCAAATCCCAGGCCCTGTGGAGAAGGGAGGAGACAGTTTCTGTCTCCACTCTGTACTTAGGAGGCTTTGTCCTGTCAGCCCTTTGTCATGAGCCACTCTGAGGACAAGGTCTCTGCCATCTGTGCTCCAGCCAAAGGCAAAGACACAGGCCACAGTCCCATTGTTCGAGCTGAAATCAGAGAAGGCTTGTACCCCACACTGAGTATCCCTCAAACTGGTAAGAGCAAACCTTCATCTATCTCAGCAGGAGTTAGACAGCCTCACAAATACTTCATGAAGCATGGAGGAGACAGGGACAGCAGAGCTGGATCCAGAACGAAGCTGTATATATATATATATATATAGTAACAATTACATAAGAGCTGACAGAGTGCCACCCAGCACGGGAACTTGACGGCTGGCTTGGCTGCAGTCTCTACCTCCTTTGAACAGGAAGTCTCTATGAATATGGGGCCCTCAGCTTCTGTCTAGTTTGAAGGCTGAGAATTTCTTTTTCTTTTAAAGCATTTTTGCATTTGGCTTTGGGTTTCAGGACAAAGAATACATTTCACACAACTCATTCAAGACTTTTTTCCCGTTTTCCTCTTTTTAGCTTGCACTTTTAAGGCTATAAACAGCCTGGAATCCCCAGAAGTCTCATCCACAGCAGTTTTTGCAGAGCTTGTCACATTCAGGATCTCCACTCTTCAAGACAATGGATGTTCAGTACCCTAGAGCCAAGTGCATCAGAACAGCAGGGCTGCTGTGGCTAAGCATCAAGTAGGTGTGCTCAGCCTGTAAGCTCAGGAGACTACAAGGTTTAGGTCAAGGTCATAGCAGCGGTGGTTTGTTTTGGGGCAGGCAGAAGAGTCAACTTCATGCCTCTCTAAGCTTCTGAGTGAAATTCCCTTTTCCTTATTGGTACAAAAATGATCTGAATTCCCTGCCCTCAACTTCATGAGGTCATCTCCCTGCATGTGCATCTCTGTTCAAATGGCCCCTCATTGTTTGGACAACAGTCACATTGGGTCACAATCCAGAAAAACTTCATATTATCTCCCTATACCTTAGGGAGATAATAATGCCCCCCCCCTTTTTTAATTAAAGGCCCTTACTAAGGTATTGGGGTTTAAAATTTAAACAACATATGTATGGGGTGTATGAGTTACTTTTTGGTGGCTGTGATAAAATACCATGACCAAGGCAGCTTATAAAAAGAGAGGTTTGGCAGGGCGGTGGTGGTGCACGCCTTTAATCCCAGCACTTGGGAAGCAGAGGCAGGCGGATTTGTGAGTTCGAGGCCAGCCTGGTCTACAGAGTGAGTTCCAGGACAGTCAGGGCTACACAGAGAAATCCTGTCTCAGAAAGAGAGGGGGGGGGAGGTTTGGGGTGCTTACAGTTCCAGATGGTGACTTCCTAATGGCTAGGGAGGGATGGAAACAAGCTTCTGGATCAGGAAGTAGAACTGCAACATTTTCAACCACAAGCCCGAAGTGAGGGAGCAAACAAGAAGAGGGGCCACACTATGAACTCTCAAAGCCTGCCCCCAACAAGGCTGCATCACCTTCCTAAACAGTGTTACTAACTAGGGATTAAAGGTTCAAATTCTTGAGGCTGTGGGGGACACTATCATCCAGGCCACCACCAAAGGAGAGGATAAAATTACATGATCCACTGTGCTTCATTTTAATCTCATGGGAAACATGTCGTCTTGCTTCATTCTGCTCTCTCATCCCAGATCCTGTCACGATCTAGGTATGATGGCAAGCTCTACACAATAGAGGGACTTAGGTGTCAAGCCACGAAAGGTTGCACCTGGTGCTCAGAAGCCGGAGGCAGAAAGATTGCAGGTTTGAGCCTGGGCTATGTGGGGAGTTTCAGGCCAGTTTGGCTACTTAGCAAGATTGTGACTGAAAGAAAAACTCAAAAGGGCCCAGCACTAGCAGGTACCAAGTTCAAGTTCAAGTTCAAGGAAGGCCAAGCTTACATTCCATTCAGCTGGAAAGGTTTTTAAGCAGCAGGCTCAGTGTCAGGAAATAATTGCAAATAACTATTTTCTAACCGCAGACCCCTAGCTCTGACCCTTTCCCATGGCTGTGTCCTTTGCAATCTGTTAAACTGTCCTGAACATGAAACTGCCACAGGCATGCCTACATTCGCAGCTGTGTGTTCTGGGAAGACAATTTGTCAGTCAGATATTAATTGCTATTGTACGGATTAATTACTTGCTATTGTAACTCTGAATCTTAACAATGTAACAATAATTATCTCTTAAACATTATCTGTATAAGTAATAAAATATAGCAATTCAAATTTTCTGAGCATTTACCTGGGGTTAGACAAGGAAGTGAGCACTTCATACATGAGTTTTAAGTCTCATCATTACCATCCCTGCAACACATTTTTCTTTACTGTGACACAATGCCTGAGGAAATATTTATTTTGTCTCACTGTTCAAGGGGTTTCTGTCCCAGTTTGCCAACTCCACTGCTTTGGGTCTGAACCAAGGCAGCATGTTGTGGTGACAGGAATGTGTGACAGAGCAAGCTAGAGTCACAAGGCAGCTGAGGTCCTTGGTCCTCCTCTCCTAAGTTTTCCTAGTAAGCCACACCTCTCAGTTCTACTGCATTTCAAAGGTTTCAAATTATTACCCTGTCAATGAGTTAAACAAGCCAGGAAAGGTGGTATGTGACTGGTGCTCAGGAGCCTGAGGCAGAAGGATTGCAGGTATGAGGCTGGCTACAAGGCCAATGTGGCTACTGTGCTGGGGCTGGCTAGTGCCTTCTTGATTTAAAAAGGAAAAGCAAAAATCACCTCTCAATAGCATCCCCACGTGGACCTCAAACTTCAATACATAAGCCGTTAGTAATATTTTATATATGAGACAAAATACAGGAGTGAAGTTCCAAAGAGTAAGCTGTTTATTCCAGGTTGTAGAGAAAAATGAATGTTCCATGTAACCATGAACCAAACCATACCTAGAATGTGAGTGAGTGCCCTTCTGCCTGCCTCTCAACTTAATCTACGTTAATTCATGCACTTATGTACCAGTAAGATCCGTGGCAGATACCACTTTACACAGCTTAAAATATTTCACAGCCTCAACTGAGACTCACCTTGTAGGGTCTACCCTCTGCCACCTGGAAAACCAAAGCAGTGTGCTTTTCTCCTTTCTCACAAAACACATCCTTACACGAAGTATTTCCCTAGAAGAAACTCCCTGCTGGAGAGGTTTAGTTCAAGTCATAGCTTTTGCGTGAAAGTTTAAGGATGAAGTATGTGATTTTAAAAAATGCCATTGTGGGTTTTTGAGGGGAAGAGGAAATGTTATTTCCAGTCCCTGGATAATAAGATCAACAGACGACTTCCCAGAGGAGACATTTGCCTTTGACGGCTGAAAGCAACAGTGGTTGCTGTTTGCCACAAGAGGCCACCCCACAGTTTAATCGTCTTCACTGTGAGGTGATTTGTCCTTATCTATAGCCTAAAATTCTTCCCACAAAATTTCAATGTGGCATCCACTAGTTGCTCTCATAAATAATCCCTCAGTTTCTGCCACCCACTTAAAATTTTTTTGACAAGTGAACCTCATGTTCACGGGGCTCTGATCGGGTTTCTAGCAGGTGCCTTTTAAATCACAAATACTTTTCAAACACAACGGCACAATATAAAACGATCTCGGTCAGAGAGATGCTTTAAGCTGCTAGGCAAAATATGCTAGGCAAGGCATGGAGGAGACAACATGGGGGTTGGGGGGAGGTAGGAGACACCATGATAATCAGAGAGAGAGAGAGAGAGAGAGAGAGAGAGAGAAGAGAGAATTAATCCATTTCTCTCCATTCATAAACGCCTGCATTAGCATCAGTGCTGAGCTGCTGTGTTCTAAGTACTTAGGGAGAGCAAGAACAGAAAACAGCCAGACAGCCTCGAACTGAGCCATCAGTTAACAAAACTTCACAACTTCTGCCATTACACCACTCAGCTATCCACATACTATGTCACAACTACCACCATTACATCATGCAGCTATAGACACACTACCTCATGACTACCGCCATCACACCACTCTGCTATCCACACACCACCTCGTGACTACTGCCATCACACCACTCAGCTATCCACACACCACCTCATAACTACCGCTATTACATCATTCAGATATCCACAAACCACCTCATGACTAACACCATTACATCAAGCAGATATCACACAGTACTAATCCATGCTGTGTCATTTCCAAGTTATTTAAAGAGACAGTTATCAAACTAGAAATGCCAGGTTTAGCAAACAAAATACAGATGCCAATTTGAAATTCATAATAATTTTTATTTTAAAAATATCTTTTGGAGGTGCAGGGTTTTATGTATTACGGACTATCCTGAAACTCTTTATGTATCCAAGGATGCTCTTGAACTTCTGAACCTCCTGCCTCTATTTCACAAATCATAGGATTATACATATGCACCACCATGGTGCACTGCTGGAAATTGAGTCCAATGCCTGCATACTAGGCAAATGTACTAGGCAAATAGTACATCTATATTAAAAATTAGGATCTTTTAAAAAGTGTTTAAAACAGCACAGGTGGGGCTGGAGAGATGGCTCAGTGGTTAAGACCACTAGCTCTTCTTCCAAAGACCTAGATTTAATTCCCAGCACCCATAAAGCATATTACAGCTGTCTGCAATTCCAGTTCCAGGAGATCTAATGATCTCTTCTGGCTGCCACAGGCACCAAGCACACAAGTGGTACACAGACAAATGTGCAAGGCACACACACACACACACACACACACACACACACACACACACCAGAAAAGTAGGTTTTTAAAATCAGTACCTTTTATCAAAAAGTCAAATGTAACTGCCATCCTGTATTTCACCTGGTAAGCCAATAAATCATGTAGTCAGTAATA
This sequence comes from Mastomys coucha, assembly GCF_008632895.1. NCBI lineage: Eukaryota > Metazoa > Chordata > Mammalia > Rodentia > Muridae > Mastomys > Mastomys coucha. The sequence continues at coordinate 4,348,129 of NW_022196892.1, read as the reverse complement.
TTAAGCTGCAAGATGACTATGAAACACAAATTTTTGTGCCAGATAGATCTCTAATCACATCACAATAATGACTTGAAGCAAAACGCTACATATAACTCTCCCAGTGTATACAAAAGTGGAACCAGAAGACCGGGCCACCACAGGGGCCATAAGCAGTAAGGAACATCACTCTTAGTGCTGCATAATATAGCAACCCTGAGGGTTTGGCAACAGCAACAACAAAAAGAGTGAAAGAAGGAGGGAAGGAGGGAGGGAG
>NW_022196892.1:4337076-4347583 GCF_008632895.1 Mastomys coucha | reverse complement strand
AAGGAAGGAAGGAAAGAAGGAAGGAAGGAAGGAAGGAAGGAAGGAAGGAAGGAAGGAAGGAAGGAAAAGAAAATAGAAGCTTTAACTAAATTATTCTTCATGGAACTGCAGTTCCTGGTTTATTTGATAAATATATTTATAGGAATCAATTCAGTGTTGAACAGGGCAAAGGATCAATAAGCCTGTCTGGAGCATGCTGTCATACTCTGTACCACATTCAATCCAAAAGAACCAAGGTTAGCAGCCAGCTGCTCCGAGCATCTATCAAGTCTCTATGTATCCATCATACAGCTATAGGCAGGGAAGTCTCCTACTGATTCTAGAGGGAATTGCGTATGCCTGCCTGAATGATGCTGGAGTCCTGCAGCACACTCACACTAAAATACCAACTTAGGTATACTCACACTTCAACACAAGTATATGCACACTCACAGTTAACATGTACACTCACACACTTAAACACCAACATATGCACCCTCACACTTAACATATATACACCAACACTCAACCACCAACATATGCACACTCACTCACAACCACCAACATATGCCACACACACATTTAACAACATATGTACACCCACACTTCAACACCAATTTACTGGCTGGTTTTGTGTGCCAACTTGACACAGACTGGAGTTATTACAGAGAAGAGAGCTTCAGTTGAGGAAGTGCCTCCATGAGATCCAGCTGTGGGGCATTTTCTCAATTAGTGATCAAGGGGGTAGGGCCCCTTGTGGGTGGTACCATCCCTGGGCTGGTAGTCTGGCTGGGTTCTATAAGAGAGCAGGCTGAGCAAGCCAATAAGAAACATCTCTCTCCATGGCCTCTGCATCAGCTCCTGCTTCCTGACCTGCTTGAGTTCCAGTCCTGACTTCCTCTGGTCATCAACAGCAATGTGGAAGTAAGCTAAATAAACCCTTTCCTCCCCAACTTGCTTCTTGGTCATGATGTTTGTGCAAGATGTTCGTGGATGAGTGTGAGTGTGCATATGTTGGTGGTTGAGTGTTGGTGTATATATGTTAAGTGTGAGGGTGCATATGTTGGTGTTTAAGTGTGTGAGTGTACATGTTAACTGTGAGTGTGCATATGCTTGTGTTTAAGTGTGAGTGTACATAAGTTGGTATTTTAGTGTGAGTGTGCTGCAGGACTCCAGCATCATTCAGGCAGGCATACCCAATTCCCTCTAGAATTCTAAGAATAGAAACCCTGACAAAGACAACTGGAGTAGCGTATGTATGTGTGTGTGTGTAAATACAGATGATGGATGGATGGATGGATGGATGGATGGATGGATGGTCATTCCCTAGGCAAAGATAGTAACTACTACACGTGTCCCTTGTATTCTAAGGCTATAAGGATTCTGAATGCCCGCATTAAATCAACTCATTTTCTTATAAACAGGATGTGTTTAAATTATACTATAGTGGAGACACCATGAAAACAAAATCTCTTTCCTTTTCTTATGACCCAGATGAAGCAACTTCCTCAAACCCCCTCAACTGCTGAGTCAGAGTGCACAGATAAATGTCTTCAAGCCAATGGAATGTGGCACATAGAATACACAACACTTCCAATATGACCTATAAAATTTCCCAAGCTAGACAAGTACCCAGAGCTACAGGACGAGAAACAACCAAATCCCTGGATGACAGCTGGGAGCCAAGTCCACTGACCTATATAACCAGGACTGAAAGAGGCAGAAGCAAACTTTTATTATGTTGAACTGCAAGATCTAAAGCCTGTTACAACCATCAGCACTATTAATATATGCTCATAGCACTACAAATCAAATGGAAATCCAAATTATATTTCATGAAATGTCTAGCATCTCTGCTGTAACTGTGTCACTTTGGCCTGATTTATACTGTATCCCACATCCTAGGAAAATGTCTTCATTTTTTTCCCTCAATTTGATATTGATTCATTCTGCAAAGAAAATCCAGTTCTGCTGCTCATGGCAATTTAAACTTCCACAAGCCATACGACTACTAACATGGCAAGAGGCTAAGGAACTAGCATAAAGAATTTGGCAATGCAGACAGACAGACAGACAGGCCAGCAGGCAGGCATGTATTTGAAATATAACAAAGAGCATACCCTAAAGTTAATATTTAAAGCAATGTGGTGCACAGAGATAAATAAAACACATACAGAGGGCCTAGAAACAGATCCATGTATAAAGGAAAAAGGGGAGATAAATGGCTGAGGCAAACTTCCCCTCAGGGAGTGGTTTGAGACAATTCACAGTCAGGAAAATTAAAAGAAAAGTTTGGGTGGAGAAACAGCATTTTAGCTGACTGGGCTCAAGATCAGGTATTTTAGTCACTTTGGCAGTTCTCAAATTCTTCAGTCCTTCTCAAATCCAAGAGGCTATCCCTAGGGCTATGTGCCTCTCTATTTTATTACCATGTGCCAAAATATTAAGTCTATCAGCAACATTCCATTGACCAAAAAAGGCTTTTCCTTTATAATGCTGACATGTTAGTGGGATTTTCTTCCCAGAGCTAACATGGATGATCTGTTAGCTGATGCCATACCTAGTACCTGACATCCCCAGGCAGAACAATACAGTAAAAATAAAGTCTTTAAAAAAAAAAAAAATAGGGTGTTTCTTTAAAAAGAATCCAGCTACTTCAAAATGGTGCAAGACTTGAGCAAAGTCCAATGCAACAGTGTTTATCTTCATACCATCATTAGCTTAAGAAACAAATATTCTTTAAACACACATTCCCAAATGTTTCTTTTAGTCATCATTTCAAAACTCAAGGCAGGAAAATTACCTTCTTCTCCATTTTAGATGGAGGTAATTAATTCAACCTGATACGTTTGTCAGTAGTCTCATGTGTTTGAACACTCCATTCTCAGCTGGTGGCACTGTCTGGGAAGGTTCTGGAAGCTTTAAGAGGGGAGGCCTTGCTGGAGGAAGTACCTCACTAGGGATGTTCTGTGACACTGGATAGCCTAGCTACACTTCCTTCTGCTCCTTCTATCAGCTGATGTGGTGTGACAAGGTTTACTGCCAAGTCCCACCTTAATTGTGGACTAGTGCATGTTAACTGTAAACTCAAATGAACCCCTTCTACCCTAAGCTGCTTTTGTAAGGGTATTTTATCCCAGCAACAGAAAAGAAACTGACACAAGGGATAATTGACCTGAAGTAATTCTAATCAAGAACAAAACTCGCTATAAATAACCTGGGATTTCTTCCCCACCCTATCCCTGGTAAAGACTAAATCTGATTTTCAAAAGTACACAGTTGTCATCTGCTATATGTGGCTTAGTTCGCTCCGTATGTTCTGAGACTGATCCATCTGTACCTTGGCCAGGTTGGATTTTCCTGTGTGGATGGACCACAAGTTTTCTATCAACTCATGGACGTTTCAGTTGTTTTGAAAATTATGAGCACTCGCATGCATGTGTTTTTATGAACTGCATGGTTTGGAACACTATAGCTTTCTACTGAGTCAGACAGAGTGAAGTGTCAGCTGTTTGTGTGGGTCAAGTTTGTTTTGGCCTCTCTAGGTCAATTTAGAAACAGGCAGCCAATTCAGTCTCACAAGTATGATATTCCAATAGCTTAATAAAGATGCCATACAATTTCTAGCTACAGTGCAATGTGTGCATTCCCAGTTCATTCTTCCCTTCAGTTCTTTTATCTCCTAAGCAAATCTACATTTTCCAAATAGTCCTTTATTTTATTTTTGTTTTTCTTTTTACTTTTGGTTTTTCGAGACAGGATTTTCTGTGTAGCCCTGGCTGTCCTGGAATTCACTCTGTAGACCAGGCTGGCCTCGAACTCAGAAATTTGCCTGCTTCTGCCTCCCAAGTGCTGGGATTGTGGTGCACTCATCCTCCTCAATTTGCATACTTGCCTGCATCTCTGCAGTTTTACCTGTTTGTAGCACTGTTCTCTTCTTTTTGCTGTTTCACTAAGTAACTTGGCTGTGGAGAGAAGCTCATGATCTTTCTTTTGAGATTCCACTTGTGAAGCATGAAAGCATGACTTTGAGGTAGACAGATGAACAGAGGTGGGCATAAGGAAGGATAAATTTAATCCTATTTTGTTGGACCTGACAGGGGAAGGAGTCACTGACAAGGTTTTAAAAGCACCCACCTTGTGTGTACAGATCCATGCCCCATTAGTCAGAGTAATGACTTTATAGCTACAGGACAAAGGTCCCCACGCCCCCTTTTTTTTAAAAACAAAGAAAGAAACCTTACAAAAGTAAAATCTCCAGAAAGAAAGCAGTACACTCTTAATTTGTTTCTATAGAAAACGCACAGGCAGTAGCAGCCTGTAGTGTTAACTATCACCTGACTTGGAGACCAAATATGAAGGTTCTTCTGTCCTCTAAGACTGAACTCATGAATGATTTTCCCCTTGAACTGTAACAGACACATGTGCTGCTTCTAGTTCTTTTATGATTTTCCATAATTTGAACTTGAAAAAACAATTCTAGAAAGGGGTAAAGGTCTCCCTTTGGCCTTGATCAGACACTGTATCGTGTAAGCAATCTGTGTCTTAAGTATCTTTCTTCACCAGTGTAAGGGTCAACACAAAGTGGCAAATGGAAAGTTATACAATTGGCATTTGTATATATTGTCAGCAGCTATAATAAGACCTAAACATCTTTGCCACATTCAACAACAGCTCAATTCGCTTATGATGAGAAAGCTTCACTTTTTAGGTTACCCTAATACAGTAAGGCACATTTGCCTGAGTAATATATTTGCTTGAATAATGTGTAAGGCATTCAATTCATTCATTTTTAGCAGACCTCCAGCACTCATGACTTAACATCTAGTAACTAGAAGAATGAAGATCAAAAGAGCACCTAGGTATATAGACAAAAACACTAACAAAAAAAATTTTTAAATAAAACTAATTATAGTCAAAACTTAAAATCAATCAAAATAAAACTAAAAAAAAAAAATCACATGTGTTACAAGACAAATGTAGCAAGTTTTCTATGATTCTGCAAATTGCTAGACCTTTACACTACTAGGAATGCTTATGATATAATGTCAAGGGGGAAATACGGGCACATATATAAATATGTATGTGCATATAAACTGTAAGTATATACATAAATAAACGTGTGCTATATTCCCCAATTCTTAAGACTCCATGAATTTTGAAATATGCAGTCATTTTAATAGCAGCTTTTTTGAAGGAAAAAGAAATAGTGCCGCATAAAATGCACACAACTTGAGATGCATTGCGGTTACAGCACTAAGTGAATACGTGAGGGCTATGGGTTTTCTAATAGAGAAAATGCTGTATGTTTGGGCTTAAATGCATGTGGGCTGATAGGTAAGTCATGGGAAAACAATACACGAAGAAAAGCATATCATACCAAAAGTACTGCTGTTCAATGGAATTGTTTATCTAACTTGTCTTTATTTTTGACATTTCTATTTTGAATATTTATAATATCTATCAACTAAACTGTAAGAAAAACATATTTTTAAAAAGTTTCCCCCAAAGAATGCAACACTGTTATTCAACATGGTACTGTATATAAGGAAAATTCCTGTCTTTGCATTTCAAGCTCCATCTTCATCAAGGTTGGTTTAAAATGCTTTCTGCTATGCCTCTTGGAACATATCTATCTTCGAGACTTCTTCTGGAGGAAGGAGAATATTTACCTTTTTGCTTTGTTTTTCTATTTCTCTTCCTTGCTTCGTTGGCACTTTCAGGAGCAGCTGGACATTGTTTAAAGAAACCAGCCAATATCAGGGCAGATTTTTCTATTGCTTTCTCTACATCTAAACTAGCATCGTTTTTCAGAAGCCAATCTCAAATCCAACAATAACTACTACTCAGATGCAACCAATTCAGAAGCTACCAAATACACCAACTGCATTAATAAGCTTTTCTTGTCATTCATAAAAATTCCTTTTCTCTGTGATACCTCTTATTTAAATGAAAGGTTATCTCTTATCCTAAAAGGCCTATGTTGGTGGCTCTGGATTTGCCCAGAACATCCAATAACAACAAATAAGTCAGAAATATTCAGACTACCCTCAACACATACTGAATTCATAAAGCATTAGTTTTACAGACATTGTAATTAGCATGTACTAACTTCACAGCACTGTTCTGTAAAGACCAGCATGTTCTGCAGGAAATGCTCAGATTTTATATAGCTCTTTTGAAAACTCAAACTGCTAGAATGCTGCAAGCAAAGGCACTAATAACACGCTATCAATTTTATTTACAGAAACACAAGACAAGAACTAATTCCAAATGACAGTATTAGCAGGAGAAAGTGAATGAGGAGCAGCGCATATGGGGAGCAGGGCAAGTAAGCTCAGGCTCTCCTTTTCTGTCCAGTCAGTTCTTGTGGGACATTAGGATGTAACTGAAATAAAACTTGGACGACTATTCTTGGAAACTATTTCTAGTTGAAGAGCAGACACAAAGCACCCCTAGCTGAAATAATCATCAAAATTCACAGCCATAAAGTACTTGGGAGTGGAAAGGGAGAACTCATTTTAATTTCCACCTGGCCAGAATGCTCATCAGAGATTCCAGACCAACTGTACAGAGTAACAATTGCACGTACAGACTTCACCCCATCCAAGCTAAAAGGAGTCACACAATGAAGAGGAGTATAAATTTGAAATTAAATCCACAAGGGATCTTTCAAAGCAAAAACAAAGAAAAAGTATAGTTTAAGTGGCCCATGTGGGTGTAGGTGGGGGGGGCGTGTCTATATGTGTGTAGATGTGTGGGTATGTGTGTAAGGGTGTGTGTGTGTGTGTGTGTGTGTGTGTGTGTGTGTGTGTGTGTCTGTGTGTGTGCGTGCGTGAGGATGGCAAATATGTAGGTTAGCAGACAACCTGCAGGAAGAGTCAGTTCTTTATTTAACCATGCAGGTTCTTAAGAAATTCAAGTCATTATGATTGGCAGCAAGGACCTTTATGCACTGAACCATCTTACTAGCCCAGGACTATGCATTTAATTAAAAAACACAGTTTCTGGATTGATCTTAGACATCTCAACAGCATCAACTTCTCTCAAGTTAGCTGTTTCTAAGGTGATACTCAGTTCAAGACAATGACCCTGGCAAGTTGACCATCCTCCCTGAAGTTACAAGATACCTTGGCCCAAATGTGCACCCTACCTATCTACACTGCTGCTGCATGACTATGGGCGTTTCAAAGTCAGTTAGGCTGTACAAAGATGCAGAGGTTCTTCTCCATTTAAGACATCCCAAACCCTTTAAAACCTAGCGCAAGCCGACAAGACCAAAGACTTGCTACTTTGCTTTGTACTTAGCAAGTACAATGCACCTGCTACATTGACCCTACCCATGCGTACCTTAGTGCCAAGGCAGCCTGTAAAAATCCCAGTGGCTTCCCTCTTCTTATGGGATCACCTCCCCCTCCCCTGTATCACAAGTATGCTACCATACCACACAAATCACCAGACACTTGAAAAAAAAAATGAAGTTGAAAACTCATAATCTGATTGTTTATCACTTCCCAGTAAAAAACAGACTTGAATATCCTAAATGCCATCATTGTACGTGAGGAGACCCAGGGCTGAAGACAGTGCCTTTTATAAATGTAATTACAGTGAGGTCATAAGGGTGGACACATGATGAGAAGGGGAAGATGCTCCGATGATAGAAGAATAGAAAACAAAGACCATGTGAGCATAGCAAGAAAGCAGCTGTCTGCAGGCTAAGGAAAAACCTCAAGAGAAGCCCAACCTGTCAACACCTCCATCTTAAAGTCTGAGCCTTCTGTACTGTGATAAAATCTGTCACTGTGGCTTATATCACTGCTTGTGCTATGTCACCAGAGATCCCCTATGTGCCTAATACATCTGGCTTGACTTCTCTCAAACCCATCACTAAAAGCACCTCAGAGTAGAAAATGTGGCAAACAAGTGTCCTTATCACATTCTTCTTCCTCTCCCCTCAGACACAGAGTCGCTTGGGAAACTCAGACCACCTCTTGATTCCCATGATGCCTTGGCCCTCCCTGCAGCTCTGATTTTATCTAGTGGCAATCTAGAACCCCCTGCACACCTAGCATTGGGCAACACTCTCCATGATGTGTTATACATGGTTACCTGTGGAAGTTCAAGGTATAAAGTCAAAGCAACCTGAATTTAAGGTTCACTTTACCAATTTACTAGTTAAGCCATCTTGAGCAAATTATGAACGATCACCAGAGGTCTAAGTATTAAATTATAAAGTGCTAGAAATATTTATCTGATGCCCTTAGTGTCAAGCAAGATGTCCAGAGTATCTGCAAGGATCTTTAAGCAGAGTGCCAGGAAGGTAGATAGGACATAAGCAAATAATATTTATATATGTTATTATCAAAAACCATACAAGTTGACAGGCAGGAGATAAAGAGATACAAGCTGATTGGATCATTATGGAACTAAACATACCAATCTTTTCTTTTTAAAAGACATATCAATAGATAATGCTCCTCCTACCTGGCCTAAAACTCTCCATGTCAACCAGGCTGGCCTCAAGCTCATGAGGATCCACTCACCTTGGTCTCTGTATACATCATCATACCAAGCAAAGATTATCATTCTTGATCAGTACCAGGTCCCAACATGTTATAGCCTCAAAACATTGTTCGTGTCAATAATTTCCAAAGACTGTGTGCATCATATTAGGATAACAAGATAGAAGGTGAGGAGAAGCCAAACAGGAGAGGCAAGTCAGGGGATGAAACAGACAAGAGGTACATATGGAGCTGGAGAGATGGTTTAGCCATTAAGAGCACTGAATGCTCTTCCAGAGGTTCTGAGTTTAATCCCCAGCAACCACATTGTGACTCACAACCATCTGTAATGGGATCTGATGCCCTCATCTGGTGCATCTGAAGACAGCTACAGTGTATTCATTTACATAAAATTTTTAAAAAAGAGGTACATATGATAATAAAGGGGAGTTCCCACATATAGACTAGGGGCACAAGACAAGTTCAAGGCCTGAGAATGCCCATGGAGCCTAGCTTACAGTGGGGTTATGTAAACTTTTAAACAAATGCTCAGAATAATCCTGTTAGAACGAGAAGTGAGAAAACCATAGATAGAGGCTTTAAGTTGCCAATAAGCAGGATCACCAAGGACATGCATGGTGAGCATTGCCATGCCCTGAAAAAAAAAAGGAAAACTGATGTCATTCATGGAAGTGCCTGGAACTGGGGCAGGCCTTCAAGGCAAGAAGGTGGCAGAAAGCCAAGACCATAATCAAGGTTCTTTTCTGAAACTAACGTAAAGTTACTGAGGACCCAGACATCCCAATCTTCAACATGAGGCACTTGCGAATAACACAGTCAAGACTGTCATTCTGAACACAAAATATATCTTTCCCAAGAACTGACATTTTTCATCCTTGATCTGAGGCATATTTGGACTTTAATTCTACATTTGGTTGAACTGAGAATGGTGAACACAGTAAAGTATTATAAATACGAAACTAATTTTAAAAAATTAAGTCTTCTAAACAAAGCCTTCATTGGCTTGAACTAACAATCTGGCCGAAATAAAATCCAACTGTCTGCATGCTGAACCTCAGACTCTCAATATGTCCAGCTGAAACAATTGTGGGAATGGGAAGCCAAAATTAGTACTTCACATCTGAACCAGATTTTAAATAAGAAAGGAAATTATCGGTAGTGTAAATTGTCAAACCCTAACAGCGGAGCTCTTTGAGAGAAAAAGAATCTCAGGGCCAAATGAATATACCTGACAGGGTGACCACCGAGACCAATTTTTACTAAACCTCAACATAACTCAGTTAATAGTAGGGTAATATATTTGTGAAGAAATGACTCAAAGACAGCAGCAGTAAGAGACTGACAATGTAGCAAACATACTGTATTCAAGGACAATGTCCTGGTGGACAAAGGACCTAAAGTGAGAAAGAATCTAACAAGCTACCGGAGGGGTTTGTATTCCTTTGTGAGCTCAGTGGCTCATGTTATTAATTTTCTTAATCATGTTATTATGAACATGTTAAAGGACATGTTATTAATCATGTTAAAGGCCAGAGCCATGACTAACTGAACCAGGAATACAGACAAGAAAGAACACAGATACTCATAACCTCATAGACTTGGGACGGACTTCTCCTTTCAAGTAAGAGCTTCCTTAGAAAACTCCTCAACAGGCAGCCAGTCCCACAACTCACAGAGAAAGCCATACTCCCAGGGGATTTAACAAGCCCAGGATCCCAGGATCCCAGAATCACAGGATCACAGAGTCAGTTGACTTTGAGGAGTTCTGAAACAATCAGGATCACAGGAAGGACAGGCTCCAGTCAGATTTAGCAAGGGCAGGTAGCACTAGAGTTAACCAGATGCCAGGGGGCAAGCGTAAGAAAATAAACAACACAAACCAAGGTCACTTGCCACCATCAGAACACAATTCTCCCACCATAGCAAGTCCTGGACACGCCATTACACCAGAAATGCAAGATTCAGATATAAAATCACTTATCATGATGATGATACAGGACCTTAAG
>NW_022196892.1:4331772-4334867 GCF_008632895.1 Mastomys coucha | reverse complement strand
CTGTTAAATTGATTGTTGTTTTATATCAAACAACTTTTATAATACTCATTTTTATTGTTATAATATTCCATAAATTTTAAGGAATATGACAAAAAAGATATTGCAGGTATTGAAGGGGGGTTTTTGGGAGGAGCAGTGGTACAAAAGGGAAACAAGAATGTGATTTAATTGAAATAAGTTTTTAAATGTTAACAAATTCAGATAAATTGAAATCATGTAACTTTTCTCATCATAATGCAATAAAAGTTTTAAAAAAAAATAAAAAAGAAAAAAAAAAGAAAAAAAAAGAAAAGTCCTCAACAGGCACTGTGGTGCTGTTGTTGGAGTACTTACAAGAAGGCACCAGACACTGGATCTGGTGCACAAAACCGCCATAAACTTGGACGTGGTAGTTCTTGCCTGGAATCTCAGCATGCAGTGAGAGAGGCACTGAATCCACAAGTTCATGGACAGCCACAGGATAAGTGTGAGGTCAGCCTGGGATCATGAGAACTAAGAGGAGTGGTGCCTGCTGGGATATCCTTGCAGGGACTCTGCATCATGTCTGCCACAAATAATATCCAAGCATAAAGGTATCTTCTCAAAAGCTATGGAGATTTTCTCTGCAATTTTTACAGTAGATTTCCTGGGTCAAAATATGCATGCTTAGTTTTGACATATAGCAAAATATACTGAAGAACTGAAAGCATAAAACACTACATCTTACATCCATTTAAAAGATGTCAAAGGAATCTCTCCCCACCCCTGGCCAACTCTACTTCTTGTATGAAAAAACAAGCAGGTATAGAATAGAGTGTGGCTCAGAGGTAGTGTGCTTGCCTAACTTGGAGTAGGATCCTGGGTTCAACCCTCAGAATAGTGGGTGGGAGTTGGGGGAAAGGAAATAACTACATGGGAAAACATGGGGAAAGAACCCACTATTTTGACTCAGGGGAATTATCCTGAATCTCAGCTTTCTTACCTACAATATGTATGTAATGATGACCATCTTGTAGGACCAGAGGTTAACAGATAAAATGACATGACATGACAGGAGCCCATTATCCTAGAGGCAGCATACCAAAAATGTCTACAGTAGTAGTTTCAAAGCCGGAAAGCCTAGGTTCAAGTCCAGACTAGTCTCTTACAAGCTATTTGGACCAAGGCTAAATGCTTTACCTCCCCAGGCTTCCAAATTCACTTCAGAGGATGATAACAGCAGCTACCTCCTAGGGTTGTAATGGAAATTAAATGAATTATGCTAGCCCAGGCAGAGTTTGAGCATACCTGACAAGTAATAATGCTAGTGGGAAAAGTTATTATTTTAGACAGCAAATCCAATATTCTAAGTTCTATTTCCAAATCCAGTCATTCTGCAAGTGGGGCTTCTATCACCACGTCAAAAAGCAAAAGCACAGCTGTGGGAGAAAATGCCAGTTACAGCTAGGGAGAAAGATGAGCTCATTTGCATGGAATTGTGCATGCAGAGCACCTCCTTCTTGTTGGCTGAACAACATGATTACATGCATTTTGCCAGATATAATTTCTTGATTGACTCTTTCTGGGATATTTATAAGATACAAATGTATAAATCAATGTATAAATATAATCCATTTAGAAATACTACAGAGATACTAAATTATTTTTTAAATATATTACCTAGAATAGTTACAACCAGTTAACACATGAGATTATCTTGTCTCTTTAAGCAAGTAATTATTCCAGTCTTCTCATCTGAAGCAATTAGAACAATTTTGCCACCCCCAATATCTACCGTACATGTACAGGTATATATATGTACACTTGTATTTAACTCTATATGTATAGTTTAAAGAAAGGCATTCTTATTAAAAATCATCTCCTTCTTTAATGGGAAAAATGTCTCAAAATACTATCGGTGAGAAAAGAGAAAACCGTATTTTGAGTTTTGTCAGTTTCAAGGGTCTATGGAATTTTCTCACCTTTCCCATTTCTAGCATTCTCAAGGCAGTAACACACAGGAACAATGGTGGAGACTTAACCAGAACCAGAGAAAGGAACAGATGTGTGCTACCCACAAAACAAGAATGGGCTGAATAGTGTCTTCAATTTAATTTCTTTCCCACCTGCATTGAGCATCAAGCAATACATGGTTATAAACAGGGGTTACCAGACTATTTCTTAAGTGAACAAAATGTTCTTTTCCTTTTTAGTCTATTTTTAATCTGTCAAAAAATTATCCCAGTGATTTTTATAAATGTAATGTCACTTAAAATTTGCCCACTGTTTTATTTGCCACTATATACTATGCTTGTAGGTAAGTGCTTCCATTACATACCAAATGTTTAAGACAGGGGCTTACACACATAAGGACATTTCAGTGAAATGGTCCATAGTATAGGCTTAGAACACCCTTGGTTATGTGAGAGACTGCTGCCTGAGCAAAGAAGAAGAGGTATACAAATATCCTTAGCTCAGTGATATGACATTCCAGAACTATATTGAAGGACTACACTTTACCAGAGAACGACCATCAAGTCCATACTGCAGCAATGACTCCGTTCAGAGTCCGGGATTATTAAGTTAAGGCTGGAAGTGTATAAGCTGAATGGATGGGTGGATGAATGGATGGATGGATAGACAGATGGGCGGATGGATGGACCAACAGACAGACAGATATAGGGGTGAGTGGATGGATATATCAACAGGGGCGAGCAGACAGATGGCTAGATAGATGGTTATGTGAGTAAGTGTCTAAATGGATGAATTGATGGGTCTCTTTCCCAGGTTTTATAGCTAGAATAACAGCCATTCAACTAAAGTAAACACAATAGCTTGCAAGGTGGACGCATTCGTTATTGTAAGAAGATTCACACCACCCAGGACTAAAGCACAACAGTCTTAAATTTCACAGGAAAGCTTTCAAAAAGATGGGAATTCTGACTTGCTACACAGGTTGCTGGATGGTAGTACTCTGGAGACTGTGCCCCATGGCATTGCAGCACTCCTCTGCACAGCTTTAGAATGCAATTTAAATGAACAAATCTGGAAAGCAGCTGCAGTAAATCCAACATACAGAGATGCTGTCCTCACACTGCAGGAGCTGTGGGAAATCTAACATACAGAGATGCTGTCCT
>NW_022196892.1:4330929-4331715 GCF_008632895.1 Mastomys coucha | reverse complement strand
CTAACATACAGAGATGCTGTCCTCACACTGCAGGAGCTGTGGGAAATCTAACATACAGAGATGCTGCCTTCACACTGCAGGAGCTGTGGGAAATCTAACATGCAAAGATGCTGTCCTCACACTGCAGTACCTGTGGGAAATCTAACATACAGAAATGCTGCCCACACACTGCAGGAGTTGTGGGAAATCTAACATACAGAGATGCTGTCCTCACACTGCAGGAGCTGTGGGAAATCTAACATACAGAGATGCTGTCCTCACACTGCAGGAACTACGGGAAATCTAACATGCAGAGATGCTGTCCTCACACTGCAGTACCTGTGGGAAATCTAACATACAGAGATGCTGTCCTCACACTGCATGGGTTGTAGGAAATCTAACATGCAGAGATGCTGTCCTCACACTGTAGGAACTGTGGGAAATCTAACATACAGAGATGCTGCCCTCACACTGCAGGAGCTGTGGGGAATCTAACATACAGAGATGCTGCCCACACACTGCAGGAGTTGTGGGAAATCTAACATACAGAGATGCTGTCCTCACACTGCAGGACCTGTGGGAAATCTAACATACAGAGATGCTGCCCACACACTGCAGGAGTTGTGGGAAATCTAACATACAGAGATGCTGTCCTCACACTGCAGGAGCTGTGGGAAATCTAACATACAGAAGATGCTGTCCTCACACTGCAGGGGTTGTAGGAAATCTAACATACAGAAGATGCTGTCCCCACACTGTAGGAACTGTGGGAAATCTAACATACAGAGATGCTGCCCTCACACTGCA
>NW_022196892.1:4325099-4329200 GCF_008632895.1 Mastomys coucha | reverse complement strand
GAGCTGTGGGAAATCTAACATACAGAGATGCTGTCCTCACACTGCAGGAACTACGGGAAATCTAACATACAGAGATGCTGTCCTCGCTCTGCAGGATTCCAAGCATCAGAAACAAAGCCTTTCACTTCTCTTTTTCCTCTGAGATGTGCATCATGGAACCATAGGACATTATGAAAATGAACTAAAGGAAGTGATCGCCTTCAGCTCCAAGCAAAGCCCAGGCCACAGAGCAGATCAATCATAAGGCGATCTCCCCAAGTTTAGAACCTTGACATGTAAACTAAACGAAACTGGTGAGTAATGTTCTGGACTGTACATCTCATGTTATTAAATAAAAACAAACAAATGATGGAACTTAAGAGAGGGATCGGCCAGCACAGTGCCTGTCACATAATTATGAAGATTGGAGTTGGGAGCCTAAGAAACAGAGCAACTAGTTAGGCATCATAGGACATGCTATTCAGGCAAAGGCAGGGAGGCCTTGCAGTCCAGCTAGTCTGGTGAGCTACAGACTTAATCAGAGACCCTGTCAAAAACAAAAGATGGAGGGTTGAAGAGAGAGATCAGTAGTTAAGAACAACTACTACTCTTACAGAGGACCAGGGTTCCCCAGCATCCATATCAGGCAGCTCACAAACTTTTTCTAACTCCAGCTCCAGAGGTTCTGATGCTCTCTTGTGGTCTCATGTATTCACATACATTGACATAAAACTTTTAATTACTCTTTAAAATATATATGGTCTAGAGTGACTGAAGAAAACATCTCTAGCCTACACACACATGTAGGTATGTACACGTACACACACATACACACACAGCTATATGTGTACACGTACACACACACACACAGGAGCATGTGTGCAAAGAGAAAAGAAAGTGGGGAGGGAAGCTGTTGTGTATAGCAGCAATACAAGGACAGAATCCTTCATGAATATTGTGTTGGAAACATATTCTTGTAGAGGCATTCACTTTTACTGCCACCAATGACAAGCAATTCTAAGCAAATTTTAATAGAGCAAGGGTAGGAGAAAGAGGCTAAGAGAGACAGACAGAGAAGAAAGTGAAATCATATATGTGTGGGTGGGGGAAAGGCACCCACTATTGGAGTAGTTAACCCAGGAAGAGTTTCCTCTGGCCTGATTCTTTCAGGATTTCCCAGGTGGCATCCTTTTAGTGACTGGGCTAAGTGATGCATGATAAATGGCCCCCAGCCTGCACCCACCATCAACAGAAGCCCACTTGGCCCTGGCTGCGGAAACAGAAAGGTCATTCATTACCCAATGTGAACAAACAGAGTGCACGTTTGTGATAAATAACAGCCATTATTGAACTACAGTGCTCTCTGGGAATTCCCCAACACTTCCTTGACATTAATGTACTATTTGTGGAAGGCTCTGTGAGGCTCTCTCAATATTATTTAGTGCTCCATGTTTTATGTAGGACACTATGAGACATTTACTTCTTTGTTGGGATGCAAGGGTCTCAACAAATATTGAATACCTCCTTTCATATCACAAGCCAACTGGTAAGGCATATGTCTGGGCACAAGGTTAGCAGAGGCAAATAAAGCCCACGCTGAGCATAGAAGAGACATGATCCAGTCAGGTTTGACCTAAGCAAAAGGTCAATCACACATATTGCTGTCTCATACTCTGGACCAAAGAAGAAAAATGGAACTGTAAAAAATAGTACCCAGATCCACAGATCCACAGGGACTTGAGAACCACAGTGCACCTCTTTACTTAATCCTCACTAGAACAGAGTCAGTTAGGACAGCAGCTGGTGTCACTAAAGACAAGACTTCGGAGTTCTTTCCCCAGCCCATTACAACTGGCTCAATTCTAAGCCCATACTAACTGACTCTGTTCCAGTGAATCTCCGCCCAGCCAGACATAGTCCTTCATCCTCTGGTCCCCACAGAAGCTCCTCAAGAGCATTCACGAAGTGCCCAATAATGTATGGCAAGTGTCTTTGGCAAGTCTATGACCTTGCCTTCAACCACATGCCAGGTCTGTGCAAATGAAGAGGTCACATCATGCACAGAAAGACTTTATATGCCTTGCTTTAGACTAATGACATCCTCCAATGGCATAGAGAGAGCCTAGGATGACAAATTCTTCATATTACCAAGTGCTGGCATCCACACACGACACATAGTGATTATAAACACATGTATCACTATGTGAAAGGATGGTCAGGTACATACACACACAACAAACAGTATTCATATAGTTAGAAGGTCTGAGTTCCTATGAAAACCATGGCCTAAATGGTAAGCCTTTAAAATATGACAACTATTTTGTCAATAGGAAAATGTGTAATACAGAAAACATGTAGTGTGAGATTAAATTTTAAAATAAAAACATACAGAGAGGTATAAACAAAACACACAACAGAAATGTAGCAGTCACTTAGTACTAACAGAAAAATAAAGGCTGCTACATGTGGAAGGTAAATCAGCAATGATGACTGAGCTGTGTTAAGAATCATTAATTAACTGAAAAATGCATTAAGGGAAAAAACCTATTTTGATGTTTAAAAAGAAAACTTGAATTTACCAAAACATAAAAATCTGTTCGGTGGTATACATGAAGCGATATACTATTTTATTATAAATGCCATAAGAATTTTATACTGTTTTACAGTAAACAAGACATGACCTCTATTCATGAAGCAACCTTTTTACAAAGTGGATACTAATACCTTATGTCCCGAATTTCTAATGTAGATACAGCCGGTTCAGGTTAATTGTCATGACTTATATCCTGGAAGATAAGATCAATTGTATTTCACTTACCCGTTATTACTATTTGGCATTTTTACTCATATACAAACCAATGGAGCTTAGCACTAGGACACAGTGACAGATAACACTGCAAGTAGGGACACTACAGTGGATAGACAGAGTGGTGAGGAATGTCTGAGGATGCATCTCCAGCAGTTAGGATACAGAAACAGGAACCCTATGTTCTAACCTCCTTCCATCTCTCCATTCAAACGAGTGGCACCTGCTATGGAGATAAGGAAGGGGGGAAACTGAGCCTAATTATGTACTCAGGTGACAGGGAAACTAAAACTAGAAAACTATCTCCAAAGTATAAATTATAAATTAAACCTCCAAAATTTGATTTTGACTTAATATTTCCTGGAATCAGCAAGGTTATTCAGCAAAAGAAACAGTTCTCCAGAACAGAAACTTAAAACAACAGGAGTTTTCTTGCCGTTCACTGTCATGGACTGAACATGAGATGTCCCAATAGGATCACATGTGTCCCCACCTGATGGCACGATTTTGGCAGATGGTAGAACCTTTGGCAGGATCACTGGCATCGCCCCAGGAACCGTACCTTCCCCGGCCACTTGTCCATGACAAGGTGAAGCTGCTTCCCTGTGCTCATGAGACACATAACCATAGAATATGCTCTCTGGAGTCACAAGACACGCATACTGATCTCTTCCAACTTACGTTGTTTCCACCAAGTATTTTTGTCACAGAAATGAAAAACTAAAAAATCTAATTACCATACTTCCATCCTTCGTGTCTCATCTGTGGGAGGCAGCCCGAAAGCTCTCCCTTCAAGCTACTATAACTGCAGAACACAGAATAGAGGTAGACAGAGAAGCACGCCCTCAGTCTCATGGTGCCCTCCCCAAGGCAGACACCACATGACCCACGGGGTTAATAAGGAGTGTGTGAAATCGCATCCCAGCCCCCTCCATGCCTGAGCATGTTGAAGACTCAGGCTCAAAGTAGAAGCAAAGCAGAGGGTGAGATACTCTCCTCCATGTTAGGAAGGGGAGAGAGCAATGTACTTCCTGGAACACAGAAACCACTATATAAATCAGCACCGGGCTTCAGGATAGGCTAGGAATTGGTACCATTTAAAAAAGACTTGAAAATTTCAAAAAGTTTATGTTTCTGGAATTTATCATGTAGACTCTAATCCCACAGATGATAACAAGCATAAGAAAGAGGGTTTACTCATGCATACATAAGATACGGTTATCATCCTCAGGAAAACTAAACCCAAATCCAGGCCATAGTAAGTGCTCAGGTGAAAAGACAAGCCATCCACTTCCCTGTTAGCAAATCAGAAGTCA